>NC_049915.1:10326115-10511115 GCF_001411555.2 Juglans regia | reverse complement strand
CCTTTGTAATCTGGGTTCTTGAGACGGGTTCTTCAACGGGTCTAGATTTTAATATAATCTAGGTTCTTGAAACGAGTTCTCATCGGATCTAGGTTCTCCATCCATTGAAGTGATTTTGGCTTTCTTGGGAAGTTTTCAAATTGACTGTGGGTTCAAGGGATTCCGTTCCCGCGGGTTCATATCATTTGGTATTCAGAGCAAGGTTTCCAATCAGGTCTGATTCTATCTTTTCATTTTAGCATCCTTTAATTTAATTCTAGGGCTTCATTGTTCTAGGGTTGCCAAAAAAAAAAGAAACAAAAAGTAGGCTGCCGAAATTCTTAGGGTTTTGGGTTTGGCTGAAATTTGCATCACCTAGGGTTTCAAAATTCTAGGATTTCCTGCATCTCTAAGTTTGTCAATTGCTTGGAGTGTCGTTCCATTGATTCTCTTCTACTTCATTGTCCATGCTTGTGTGTTTGAATTCAATTGGTTCGTTTTCACAACTGACTATTGCTGTTTGTGGATGAATTAGAGAAAAGAAAAGAAAAGAAAAGAAAATTCGAAAAAAAAAAAAAGAGGATGAAGAAAAGAGAAGGTAGCATATTCAAAGTTACTACATAGTTACAACAAAGAGAAAGAAAGTAATTTGTTGATTAAACCTTATGATCAAAGGGGCTGCTGCATACATCACTCAAGTTGGTATCTTGTCTTATTGTTACTCTTCGTTCGTATAACTTCATTGATTCTCATGTCATTTTTATTCCTTCATGTTTCTCTTGTTCTTGTTTCCTGGATCTAATTACTAGTTGGGATAATACAAGGTTATATTGTTTTGATTTAGTTCAACTAGTTCTTAAAGAACTTGAGTGGGAAAACTCTTGAGGTAAAAGGCAAGAGAGTGTGAGACTATTATCGGGAAAAAGCCATTAAGAGTGAAACACAAGTAGAGTGCCATTATTCGAGTTGAAACACGTAAGGGAGTGTGTGAGGTTTTCTTTTTTACCACTATCATTCTTCTGTGCAGCACCTTGTAATGTCTCATCGGAGTAGCTCATCACAAAGGGGGCGAGCAGATAACTCATCCTTTGTGTTGCATGCCATGCAACAAGAGTTTGAGCGGTTGAACTTGGTGTTAGGTGAAGTGAGGAATAGTATGGATAATCAAGAAGCAATGGTTAGAAATCTGCAAGGAGTGAAAGATAGGAGGCAACGTGAGCCTAATATTAAGAATGGGTATGAGAATGGAGAGTATGGTGAGAATGAGAAAGTGCTAACATCTGAAGTTGGATTCGGTAGACATAGAAGAGTTAGGCATGGAAGAGGCCTTAGGGCAAACTCAGGGGGTCAAGATAGAGTAGATAAGAACCTTGGAAGCATCAAAATGAAAATACCATCATTTCAAGGTAGAACTGACCCTGAAGTTTATTTAGAGTGGGAGAAAAGAATAGAGTTGTTGTTTGATTGTCATAATTACTCTGAGGAGAAAAAGATGAAGTTGGCTGTAATTGAATTCACTGATTATGCGATTATTTGGTGGGATCAATTAGTATCCAATAGGAGGAGGAATTTTGAGAGACAATATTGAATTTTATTTGTGAGTTGAGTTTTCTCCTCTTGTTCTTGATTGAACTCTTGAACTTATCAAAGGTAAATCACAACCTTTGTGGCGTTCCTCCTTTGTAATCTGGGTTCTTGAGACGGGTTCTTCAACGGGTCTAGATTTTAATATAATCTAGGTTCTTGAAACGAGTTCTCATCGGGTCTAGATTCTCCATCCTTGACTTGATTTTGGCTTTCTTGGGGAGTTTTCAAATTGATTGTGGGTTCAAGGGAATTCATTCCAACGGTTCATATCATTTTGAGAGACCTGTAGAAACATGGAGAGAGTTGAAAGCTATCATGAGGCGGAGATTTGTACTTAGCCACTACTATAGAGACCTCTACCAAAAATTACAAAATCTTATACAGGGTTCTAGGAGTGTAGAGGACTACCATAAGGAGATGGAGGTGGCTATGATTCTGGCTAATGTAGTGGAGGATCGGGAGGCCACGATGACAAGGTTTTTGAGGGGGTTGAATAGGGAGATAGCCAATGTAATTGAGTTGCAACATTATGAGGAGGTAGAGGACATGGTGCACATGGCTATGAAGGTGGAGAGAAGGCTAAAAGGAAAGGGTACATCAAGGAATACTTCGGTTTCTAGTACTTCTTGGAAACCAAAGTGGGACAAAAATGATCAAGTTGTAGCAAAGGGGAAGACCGAACCCTCAAAGGGAAAAGATTTGGATGAGGCTGAAACCTCAAGAAAAAGAGAGAATGAGTTGAAAAACAATTATAAGGCCGAGAGTTCAAAAACAGAGGAGAGTGAAAGAAAAATAGAGAGTGAAAAGAACAAAGAGAGTGAGAGGAAAAAAGAGAATGAGGCCGAAACATCAAAAGAAAGAGTGAGAGAAAAAGAAAATAGAGAGGTAGTAGAGAGTCAAGAAAAAAGAGTGGAGCCACAAGAGGAAAAAGAAAGAGAGATTGTAGAGAGAAATAAAAAGACAAAAGTGAGTTTTTATGCTAAGGCCAGCTTTTATACTAACGAATTTAACGACTCTTTGCCTAGTGTTGTTGTTTCTTTGTTGCAGGGATATGAGGTCGTGATTCCTAGAGGTGTGTTTAGGGGATTGTCACCTATTAGGGAGATAGAGCACTACGTTGATCTTGTGCCAGGTGCGACAATTCCTAACCGACCTTTATTTGAAGAACATGAGTGCCTGACACACTTAAAGGGACAAGGTAAGTTGTTGAGTAGAATGCATGCTAAGTGGGAGGATTGTATTGAGACTTTTCCTCATGTATTCAAATACACACAAGGTATGGAAACTTTTGTGGTTGATGCTTTAGCAAGAAGGTATGTACTTATCTTCATTTTAGATGCAAAATTGTTGAAACTTGAATATGATAAGGAATTGCATGCTAATGATGATGACTTTGCTAGTGTGTATGAAACATGTGAGAAAGCATCGTTTGGTAAGTTCTATAAACCAGATTGGTTCTTGTTTAGAAAGAATAGATTTTGTGTACCTACTAGTTTTGTGCATAAGTTGCTTGTGTGATGGACATGGTGGTTTGTTGGGTAACCATGGTGTAAGGAAGACTTTTGTTGTGTTGCATGAACGTTTGTGGGAATATCATTTGCCTTTCAATGACGTGTTGCATGAACGTTTGTGGAAGTATCAATTGTCATTCATTGATGTGTTGCATGAATGTTTGTGGGACTATCATTTGCCCTTCATTGAATTTGCATATATTTGGAGTAGTCATTCTGGTGTCAAGAAAATATTAGACATTTTGCATGAACATTTATGTTGGTCTAAGATGAAGAGAGATGTCAATTGTATTTGTGGCAGGTGCGTTACATGCAGAATGGCCAAATTTATACTTTTGCCACATGGGTTGCATACGCCCTTACCTATTCCTAGTGAGTCATGTGCAGACATATATCTATGGACTTTGTCTTGGGGCTACCTAGGAAAGAAAGGAGTAGAAATTCTATTTTTGTGGTTATGGATGGATTTATAGAGTTTGCATATAACAGGACCATGCATACAACCACTTTATATTCTCCTTTTGAAATTGTTTATAGACTTAATCTATTTACTCCTTTAGATTTAATGTCTTTATCTGTTGACAACAGGAGTAGCTTGGATGGATGTTCTCAAATTCTTGAACAAATTAATGACAATGCATATGAAATCAATGATAATGTTACTAACATTTTTCCCTTTGATCCAGGTGGAGATTCGAGGTCGAATCCTTTTGAGGAGAGGGGGAATGATGGGAACCAAGGTGGGCCTAGTCTTAAAGATATGTTGCAAGTTCCAGATGGCCAAATACAAGTTCAAGGGCTTAAACGATGAAGATTATGCTTTGATTCATTTCATAAGCTATGGAAAGGGCAACAACATGACTTATAGGCTTTGGACACTTGAAGGCTTTCAACTTATTTAATTAATTTCAAGGACCTATTTTATTTGCTTAGAATAATTGGGTTTATGCCTATGTAAGGGCATGTTGGAAAAGTTATTATTTTATTGAACTAGGGTTAGGGTTACTGTAGCCGAGTTACTGTAGCGGCACTGTAGCCGCGGCACTGTTCATCCAGGGGCACTTTTGGAAGATGGGGTTTATTTTGGCTAGGGTTTCATTAGGTTTTGCTTTAAATACTCTATGTAGCCTCATTCTAATCAGATTATGAAGTTTATGAAATTTGATGAATTTATTCATTGTGAGTTGAGTTTTACTCCTCTTGTTCTTAATTGAACTTTTGAACTTATCAAAGGTAAATCACAACCTTTGTGGCGTTCCTCCTTTGTAATCTGGGTTCTTGAGACGGGTTCTTCAACGGGTCTAGATTTTAATATAATCTAGGTTCTTGAAACGAGTTCTCATCGGGTCTAGGTTCTCCATCCATTGACTTGATTTTGGCTTTCTTGGGAAGTTTTCAAATTGACTGTGGGTTCAAGGGATTCCGTTCCCGCGGGTTCATATCAAAAGAGAAAGTTAGTTCAATGGAAATTATGCTCTATAAGATCCAAGTGTGAAAAAAAAAGAAAAAAAAAGTGAACGAAGAAAAAAAAAAGGTTGAAGTGGTTGAAGATTTGAAAAGGCTACAAGAACTGAGGCGGCTGAATGAAAAAGGTGGGAGGCTGAAAAAAAAATGAAGGTATTATTGCTGGGTTTGTCTTTTATTCAGAGGTGATTTATTCATCATGGTAGAAAAAAAATAGAGAAAACTCAATAAGTGGAGTGTAAATTACTTCAGATTTTATTGAAAGTGTAGTTGGTATTGCTTCATTGATTACAATAACAATAATATCACAAGTATGAGCATATAATTGAGGAATAGTTATGGTTTGAATCATGTGGATATCTCCTTTATTGTTCTTTCCACCAAGTATTTTTCCCAGTTTGCATTGATTTTCCATATCCATTTCTTTCTTAGCCCTCACCCTGTGGCCTATCATTACAACCTGATTAAAGACCTTTTGATCTCTGAGTTTGGTTTGACTACATTAGTGGAGAGGATTTCTGAAAATTTGACTTATGGGATTAAGTTTGAAGAGAATTCTTCTGGTTTCAGTTGTTCTACTTTTATCTGAGTTTGCAGGTGGTTTGGAGTTGAATTGACTATATCACACACACACTCAAGGTCTTAGCTTTAGGTTCAAGTAAATGCTTAACTCTTGCTTGACAAATTGCGAAAATTTTGATTCATTTTCTTTCTATCTTTGATGTTAAAAGAGTAAGAAACTAGTGATGAAATCAAAATTCAGATCATGACTTGGTGAGTGATGAAACTTCACTATGGGGTCTAGTTATAGTCTATAGTGGTCTTTTATTTTATTTTCTTTTTGTTTGAGGACAAATAAAGTTGTAAGTTTAGGGGTGTTTGATGACTTGCATAATTTCTTATATTTTATCACTTCTTAACTTTAAACTTTAGTCTAAATACCCTATTATTGGACTAAAATGCTAAAATGTTAATAGAAATCATTGGAATTAATGTGTATTCTTGAATTGAGTTTCAATTTACTTTGGGATACTACTGAGCAGATTTTTATGTTTAATTTCAGAGTTTATAAAAGAGCAAGTCCAAACCCATTCGAATTCAAAGGACTTTCAAGTGGGCAAGACGTTGAAACAACCTAAGAAGTTTCAATGAGTGTAGGACTCTTCAAATAAGGATAATGATGGACACACTTTAGTATTTTAATCATAACTTTCCGCTCCAAAATTGGATTGATGTAATTCTTAATGCATTGGAAAGATATCTTAAAGGGCTACAAATTTGTCTCTAATAAGGAGTTCCAAATTCGAACTCTTGAAGCACTTACGTGGCTTCCACGTTGAGTCCTAAAATTTAGGCTATTTTGTGTGCGGGAATATGAAGACCTTAGGGTTTCTTTCCTACTCTATTTAAGCATATCATTAGCACGAAATTGGAGAGTTTTTTCAGAGGGGCATTTCTTTGGAGTTTTTCATTTCAGACGTTGCGGCTTGCGAGGGACGACACTGCAGACTGCGATGAGCATTTTCAGTGTTCATTTTCTTCTATTATTCTCTCAGAAAAATTATGGTGAATTCGTTTATGTTGAATTTAATTTTTAGCATGAACTAAATTTCTTTATTCTAGGAAAATGATGTAATCTAATTCTGAACTATGCTTGCTTTCCTATGTTAATTTGAAGTAATTCTCTTCTATATTTGTCTGATTTATTTAGAGCTTGTTGCTTCTAATTAACTGGCCATTAATTAGATGATTTTAATCTTGTGATCTGTTGTCGAAAGAAGGAATTATAAGATAGATCTTGGATATTTCGGCATAGGTAAATATAGAGATCGAAAGACTTATATGAACCTATGTAGTATTAAAATCATTGAACTTATTGCTTTCTTGCTTTATTAATTTGCATACTCTTGTACAAAATGATGAACAAAAATAATTTCCAATTGACTGTCGAAAGAGGCTTTTGGATGTTTGTGGAGATTTGCTAACAAACAGAGGGAATTAAATTCAATTAGTTAGATGAGTAAAGCATAGTGAGGAATTAGGTGAAATCGATTTCCTAGAAGTTTTCTTTCTCATTGATTTGATCTTTGAACAATATCTTTCTTTTCCTTTAAGTATTTTCTTTGAATTAATTTAATTTTAATTTGCAATTACAAAAATCTTAGTGACTTTTCTAAATAAAGTAAAGATTAGTATAATTTCAGTATTTGTCAAAAGTAAGTTACCAATACATGAGGACTATACTCTTCTCTTCACTTTATTATAAAACTATGATACTTTGCACTTGCAGTTTTGCACCGATCAATGACCTTATGGTTTGTATGCCCCAACCCGGGCCAATCGAAGCACCTCTTATTTTTACCACTTTACCCTTCCTTAGTAGAAAACCAATTGATGGCAAAGTAGCAAAGTTAAGAGGTTGGAGTTTTTTGTAACACAAGAAACTGTAAGTAGGAGTTCTAAATGTTAGTAACTTTATCATTAATAACTTAGTTGAAATGCTCAATGTACCCCTGTGTATTCAAAAGATTGTACACAATTTCACTTGAACAACTTTGTTAGTTTTCAATCTTATGACTATTTAAACAATCAAATAGTTGAAGTAAATAAATAAATTTGCATAACGCAACGATTTGTTACGAAGGAAAACCCTTTAAAGAACTCATCAAAGGTAAAACCCTACGAGGCAGCCAAACCCAGAAATACAATTTTATTATTTGAAAATCAAATTAAAAATAAGTTCTCAATTACAAAATTTTTGTCAATTGACTCTCTTACTTGACCAGACAAACGACCTGTTTGTCTTCTACTAGCCAGAACCTCTGGCGATTTTCAAATATTTCCTTTTCTCTTGGGACTCCATTGGCTGAAATCCATTCAATGATCATCCAAACTTGGAGCACGATCACACTCAAGGATAGATGAACAATAAGATGAAAATTCTCAAGGGAATTTTCTCTCTCAAGCACATGGAATATATCCTATCAATAATTCATGGCTAAAACTCCTTAAAAAGTTATTAAACCGAATCCCTTTAAATATAAATTCAAGAAAGAGTTCCAATTGAGGTAGGACTCTACTAACGGATCAAATCTGTTGCGAGAATGTCTCCTGATGGTTGCTGACATTTCGCGATAACTCTTCACTGCAGCTACTAATTTCAGTTCAATCTTCTATTCTGGATAAGTGCAGATCCTTATGGACTCAATTTTCACATAACTGACTTATCTAAAGAAACTCTACGACTTCTAGTTAAACTTAATATTGTTATAAATAAAGTCAATAAATATTTTACATTCATCCACAATGACAAACATAATGATAGGATAAATCATATTATTTTAATCACCTAATTCTAGTTAGATTGTATTTACATTAGTAACATGAAAAATGCTAACTTAGAGTAAAATTATCATTTTACCCTCTACATGTGAAAAAATGACAATTTTACCCTCTACATGTGAGAAAATGACCATTTTATCCCTAACTTAAGGATTTCACATCCTAACTCTAAAAATCACCAAAATTTATATTTTCATGTAAATTTTGTCCTAAACACAAATATAAACTTAGAAAAAAAAATTAAAACTAAACACAACTATGAAAAATATCATAGGGTCGAAACTTCCAAATGCCACTTCTCTTTGATTTTTGTTGCAATTTCTTAAAACTTCAAAACTCATGATCAAAACAAAATATTGTAACCAGGATCCTCTATCAGCTTTAAAACATGCTTAAAACATTAAACAAAAATATACTTCTCATAAACATAAAACTTTTTAATAAAAAGATCCAAACTTTTTTAACTAAAATACAAATTCTTGAATCTCACAAGATTTGACTTATTTCAAAACATCTCCAAGAACTCCAAAAATTCAAAACTTTCTTCTAACATGTTCATAACACATTCCTAAGAACTAACATGCTTTGAATCAATACATAAAATGTAATACCCAGCTCCTTCTTACATACGCTTCTCTCTTTCTGACGTATGTTTCGTCTTGATGACATAAGCAAATCCTGAAGGCAAAGATTATATGATCATCTGCCTTTCTCACTACCGACTGCGAGTCACGTTATGCGTGTCGAACCATGATAGCGTGTCTCAAAAGATATCGTGTGACTTCTAGGGCACGCCCAGTGTTTTAAATATGCTGAAAATATTTATAAGGAGTATTTCCATTGTTATTGACTTAAGATTTGATCTTAAATACGACAGTCATAATATTCTTGAAGAGCTCCAAAAATATTATAATTGCCGGGAATCATTTTAATATTATTATTAAAATGATTTCAATTATTTAAGATATTATGGGATTTAAATTATGTTGAAAGCTTTTTATTAATTAAATGGTTTAACCCTTTTAAATATGTTAAGTGAGACTTCATCATTCTATTAATGATAAAGAATATTATTTTATAAAATAAAGTTAGTTTAAAATAATATTTACCTTAATTCCTCTAAGTGCTTTTAATTAAGTTAATGTTTTACGCATCTTCAAATCAATGTTTTAATTCTTCGTCGTTAGATCGTTGTGTAGACCCCCAGACGAAAGGACTGGGTTAAATACCCAGACCCCCTCTCTTTCCCTCTCATTTTCCCCGTAACTCTCTCTCTCCTCCCTCTCTCATTCGGCGTACGAAGTACGCATCTCCTCCACTCCGAAGCCTTCCAACGCACAGCCCGGCGCCGCCGTGCGTCGCCTGGCCACACCGCCGACACCATCGGCTGCTCCTCACGCCGGTGAGCTCAGCCATGCCAACCCCTCCCCCTCACGCTCCCTCTTCCTCTCCCTTTCGAAGTGTGAAGCCCGAACGGGCTTGGTGCGCGTAGCGCCGGCTCCACCGCTCCCACGGCGAGCTCCTCTCCCACTAGCCATCATCCTCCACCGAAGCCAGCTCCCATGATGCAGTCCTCCCCCTCCTTCCACGGCAAGTACCCGAAATGGGTCTCTAACCCATTTCCCACCGTGCGCCGCCATACGCGGCCACCCACGACCACCCATGGCCACCATGGACCTCCCTCTTCCTCCCCCTTCCTCCTCCACGTGACTCGAGGCCCATAGCCTCTCCCCCACCACACGGGTTCCCCTCTCACGCACGCACGGGTTGCACACCGTGCACCACCATGCACCGCCACCCATGGCTGATGACCGCCATGTCCAGCCTCCTCAGGCCGCCACCAAACCAACTCGACCTCCATTGGCCCCGATCTACCACCCACGAGAGCACACTCTCTCTCACTCTCCCACGGCTTCTCCCCCAAGGAATGGCCAGATCCGCCACCGTGAGCCACCGTGGCGCCGCCTAGACGCCACCACGAGATTCACTGCACCTCCCTTAGCCAAGCCCTATGTCCAAACCATCACTTTATGTGATGGGTAATCACTGCACGTGATGGACAGTCACTGCGTGTGATTGACCGCCACTGTACATGGCTAGATCCGCCATGTTTTTGCCCCTTGCCATCATCACAAGGCCATCACGAGCCATTCCAAGACCACACCTAGCTATCCAAACACCTAAACAGTCACCGTACGTGAGTTAGCCGCCACGTACGACTCTTCCGACATCATCGGCTATGACGGTCAACGAGCAACGCACGGATTATCCCGTCGATGGTATAACCCTCTATCCCTCGTAATTATGTTAGATATTGATTAGTTGACTAGGTTGTGGACTGTGCTGTTAGTATTTGTGGAGTTGTGGCATTGTGATGAAGTGTTGGGCATTCTGTGTAGTGAAGTGTTGGGCTTATCTGTGTTGTATGGAGGTGCATTGTGCCGTGTAGTGTACTGTGATGTGTTGGGTGTAGATGGGAAGTGTTGTGGACTGTGCCATGTAGTGTGATTGGGGAATATGTGCTGTAATGGTGGCACGGTATATGTGGAATGGATACAATGCACACTGAGTGTACTCTGTGTGCATGTGGCGTGTTATATATGTAAGGAGTACAAATGGAATGTACTCCATGTGATGGTGAGGTGCACCATATGGCGGGTACGCCATAATGGTGACATGCCGTGATGTGTATGAAGGGAGTATACGATGGGTGTACTCTGTGTGGGGTATAGTATATGTGAGGAGTACACGTGGAGTGTACTCTATGTGATGGAGTAATGCACCATGTGGCAGATATGCCATAATGGTGATGTGGCATGTGGAATGGGAATAGTACACGCTATGTGTACTTTATGTGTGGCGTAATGTGAGACAAGGAGAGTATATGTAAAATATACCCTCCTGGCGTATTGTGGAACGGGATGAGTACAAGTGGAGTGTACTCAGTGGCGTAGTGCATGTAAGAGGAGCACATGTGGAATGTACTCAATGTGGTGGACGATGCACCATATGGCGTGTATGCCATAATGGTGACGTGGCGTGTTGTATATGTGGGGAGTACATGTGGAATGCACTCCATGAGATGGTGAGATACACCATACGGCGTGTATGCCATAGTGGTGATGTGGCGTAACGTGCATGGAGTATATGCAGAGTGTATATTCTATGTAGCGGAGCGACGTACCATATGGCGAGTATGCCATAGTGGTGATGTGTCGTAGTATGTATGAAGGGAGTATACGATGAGTGTACTCCATATGATATGGTGATGTACCGTATGGCAGGTATGCCATAGTGGTGATATGGTGTGTATGGATGGAGTACATGTGAAATGTACTCTATATGATGGGTGATTCACCATATGGCAAGGATGCCATAATGGTGATGTGTCGTAGTGTATGAAGGGAGTATACGAGGAATGTACTCCATGTGAGATAGTGATGTACCATATGGCGTGTATGCCATAGTGGTGATGGAGCGTATGTAAAGGGAGTACGAGTGGAACGTACTCCCTGTGATGGAGTGATGTACCATATGGTAGGTATGCCATAATAGTAATGTGGTGTGTATGAAGGGAGTATACGTGGAGTGTACTCCACGTAGCAGCGACACTCCGTGTGGCGTGTTGTAGAGATAAGGATGGTTATGTGATTGATGGGCGTGGAATGTGATGGATAGCGTCGGGAACTGTGAAACAGTGTCCCGAAGTAGTTATGGCATAGCCTGTAGTCTGAAGTGACAGGTGTCACTGTGATGGACTTATGGCCAGGAGTATGCGCAAAGTAGCAAAACAAGTATAAGAGTGCGCAGCGGAAGCATGACTGGGGAATGTCACGAAGTGACATGACTATTGACAGTCGTGCTTGTGATGGGTGAAGTAGTGGAACAAGTGTAAGAGTACGCAGCGGAAGCATGACTGGGCAACGTCACAAAGTGACGTGGTTATTGGAAGTCATGCTTATGATGGGTAAAGTGTTAAAGTGTAGAAATGGCGTAACGGGAACGTGACGAGATGTCACGATGTGACGAGAGTACGTGAGGAACCGTACTCGTGATGAGTCAGGAGTGATGTAGTAAAATGTTAGGTAACACGACAAGGTCACAGTGTAGCACTGGAGCAATCTCGGGCTATATAACGTGACATGAAATGTAGTTATGAATGGAGTCTTGTCGTGTTAAGTGTTGGGATGAACTGTCAAAAGGGACGGGTAGCGTGAAGAGTCATGCTAGCCGGATTAAGAGAAGATTGGTATCGGAGTATGGCCCTTGTCCCTACGAGCAGGTGATCAACGTGTTATATACGTTGATCTTAAGTGATAAAAGGGTAAGGTACCTGTGTAACATGGTGAGAGACACGTGCCGGACGGATTCACCATATGTAATGGGTAATCTGTCATGAGCATAGTTGCACGGTGCTTAAGCCTCAGAGTTGGCTTAGGGCCATGTGTCTTGTATGGATGGGAATGAGGATTTAGTGTGGGCCAAGATGCATGAAGGTAGTGACGGATGCATCGTTAGGACTGAGATGTGTGATTTCATCGGTCGGAATTATGCGTCGAATGTGGTTGTAAGAAGAGTAAGACGAATGTCCTAGTGTCTTAATCCTAAGGTGAATAAGGGGTTCACTTTATTGGATGAGCACTTGAGACAAGACTTTGAGTTGGAAGTTGTGGTGACATTAAGTGGTCCTCGAAGGGTTTAACATAGTGAAGGGCACGTAAGTGCACGGGATAGAAGGAGAGTGTTCTAAGTATAGCATAGTTCTAATTATAGTTTAAGTTACTTATGCATTAGATAGAGAATGATGCTAAGGTTATGTGTATGCATGTAGGTTGCCATCTGACAAGCACATGAATGGACTGAATGACATGCAAGTAGCATGGAGTCCAGGTAAGTGTTACGTTCATACTTTTCTAGAATTATCAAAGATACAAGAAATGCTTTTCCTTTAAAATGTTCACGAAAAGACTAAAAACGTTTTAAGAAAGAAAATGCTAAATGTTCAAAAAGTATAAGTATGTACGGCCCCTCATTGGCAGCCCATTTTTACGCACCCCAAAGTATTAATTGTACGCATGTGAATGGATGACTATACGCTGTATCTATTGTATGTATTTTCTAAGAAAAACCCATAAACTGATGAAGATGCATGAAAGGCATGAAAGCAGATGCTTTTGTGAATCCTACGAACCGACGCTCTCCTGTGCACCACAAGGTGATAGTCGCGGATGCCATGATTGAAGACGTTCAAGGTGACGCTTATAGGATGCCACAGAAGCTGACGCTTAAGCCCATGTATGTTCTTAAACGAAGTTTTTCCACGAACGAACTGTTAAAGAGAGGATAGAGCTGAAATGAAATTGAAAAACGAAAAGACCATTTTCGGGCTTACACCCCAAACGATATTTTCTCACGAAAAGAAATGTTTTCTCATAAAAAGAAAGGACTGTTAAATGAAAGAACGAACTGAATGAAAGCTTCAGCTCATTCGAGTTGACATGAACGAATGAATGAAAAGAAATGAAAGCATGAATGTATGAAGACACGTAACGGCCACATGACATGAATGAAAAGGTACCGATGAATGGGCAGATTGCAATGCCGGGTAAGTAGCGCTGGAAGTGCACCCAGTGCTGCCCCTATGAAAAGGGGTTCCTAACCCATGGCCATGGGCAGAATCCGGGTCCAAAGGAAGACCGCTAACCCCAAACACACGGGGCGTAATTGTGTGTACTGGCCTATGAAAGCGATAAGAAATAATGGATGTACGCACGCACGCACGAATGCACATGTATGCACAAGAGCACAAGAGCACGGGCTCTTTAAGAAATGAAGGCACTGACGGGGGAAACGTTTTACGACGAGAAAGCCCTTTTTAAAGTAAAACCCCGTACAGCGACTCTTGAAGAAATGAAGGCACTGACAGGGGGCACGTTTTAAATAAAGGAAAGACTTTTAAAAGAAAAGCCCTGTCCAGTGACGTTTTCAAACGAACGCACACAAGACACGTAGGCACGCACGTAATAGTATGTACGAATGATGAATGCATGAATGAAAACCTATGTTGTTATATTTTAACTGTATGAAGTAATGCTTACGAGTCTTCGACTCATTTTAGTTTTTATGCATGTCCCTCCCCCTCACAGGAACTACACGATCAGGACGGACACGGCCCATGGGGAAGAGCACGGAAGTCTAGGCACGAATTTTAAACGTACGAGGCCTTTTTATTATAAGATTTATGTTTTCCACTGTAACCCTCTTTTATGATCAAAGCACATTTTATTTATAAACGTAGAGTCTCGCACCCTGGGGATGCAAGTGAAAAGTTTTAAACAGGACGGTAATTCCCATCGTCCTTTTTATAAAATTATTTTAGAAAAAGTCCCACCACAAGGATGGGCGTTACATAAAAGTCACCAAAAATCACAAAATCTCACTTGAAGTACTTGGCTCCAACACTTGGTAAAAAACATAATGTTTTTCTCAACTTTGATTTGATCAAACACTTGATCCGAGACAAACCATAATTAAATCTTCAAACCAATAACATCATATGGTTTAAAAACACGTTCTAAATTAGATCCAAGCATTAAACTTAAAATCATATGGCTAAAAAATAAACTAAAACATTGATCTAGCGAAAATCATCAAACTTTTGACCTAACTGAGTATTCTCTTGAATAAAAATCATATCTTCACAAATCAGCACCTAAAAGCTTCAAATCAACATCCTAACATGTAGATCCAAGGTTTAGAATAATCAAATATTAATATCAAAGTCATTAGAGTAAGATTAAACCACAAAAGATCCAAACTTTCTTAATACAGAAATTGTTTTTCTCATTCCGGTTTCTAAGTTTCTAGATTTAAGAAAATCCAAATCCTTATGAAGGTGCTCCAATCCTTTGGGTTTTCTACTACAGTTTGAGGACTGATTAGCAAGTGTATTACTACGCCTTGGTATTCTATATTAATGAATGGTACGATGAAAGGCTTTTTTAAGGTTGGTAGAAGATTGAGACAAGGGGATCCTTTGTCGCCTTATTTGTTTATTATTTTACAGGAAGTCCTATCTCAGTTAATAAAACAAAGGGTGGAAGAGAAAAGTTTTGGCCAATTCACTCAAGCTAGAGGTACTACTTTAGTCTCTCATCTAATGTATGCAGACGATGTGGTCATATTCACTAATGGAGGTCGTAGATCAATTCGATGAATTCTAAATATTTTGGCTACATATGAGAAGTGGTCTGGTCAATTGATAAATAAAGAGAAAATTGCTATGTATTTGTCAAAAAAAATCCAATAGCTAGAAGAAGAAATCTCAAAAGATTGACGGGTTTTTCGGAAGGAAAATTTCCTTTTAAATATTTGGGGGTTCCTATTGTTTCTGGAAGACTTAAAATTGGAGATTTGGAGGAGTTGGTGAGTAAGGTTAAAAGAAAAATAAGTGGATGGAAAATGAGATTGTTATTGGTGGGGGGAAGAGTGATTCTACTTAGACATGTTCTTGCTAGTATGGCATTACATCTACTGGCAGTTTTGCAAGTTCCTAAATTAATTATCTCTTCTTTAAATCGATTAATGAGTTCCTTTTTTCGGGGAGAAAGTGATGGAAGGGGAAAGAAAAAATGGGTTGCTTGGAGTAAAATATGGAGGCCAATAGGAGAAGGAGGGTTGGGTATTAAATCTTTGGATGAAATGAAAAATTCTCTTCATTTAAAATTCGCCTAGAAATTGATGCATGAAAATTCTCTTTGGGCAAACTTTTTTTGTTCAAAATATGTGGGGAATAAACCTTTAATACTTTTGGGTTCTCAAAAGGGTACAAGTTTTTGGCGTATGATTGTTAGAAGTATCCCTACTGTCTTGAGCAATTCTAAATGGAAAATCAGAGAAGGAAATGTATTTTTCTGGTATGACAAGTGGCTGGATCAGGGACCTTTTGCTGAAAATGTTTTTGTGAGTGAGCAACCTCTATTGAAAGTTAAAGACTGCCAACTGGCTAGAGTATGGGATATGGCATTGTTAGATAGGCTGGAGGGGACTAAAACTGCAGAAAGGGCACTAAATGTCCTTGCTAATCGTAAAGAGGGAAATGATTTGTTAATTTGGACTAAAACTGAAAGTGGTAAGTTTTCCACCAAATCAGCCTGGGAATGTGTTCGGGTAAGAGGCTAGAATTTTGAGGGGCATAAATGGATTTGGAATAATATGCTTCCAAAAAACTTTTCTATTCTAATGTGGAAGGCATGGCATGGGGCTTTAGCAGTGGATGATAGAATTAAGTGAATTGGAATTCCTTTTGTCTCAAAGTGTAACTATTGTAATCAAGGAAAATATGAAGATTTAAATCACGTTTTATTTAAAGGAGAGGTTGGAGCTGAGGTTTGGAAAACATTTGGAGCTTTTCTTGGTTTGCCGGTTGGAAGAAGTTGGCATGAAACCTGTCTTAGTTGGTTTAGGTGAGCTTCAAATGTCTCCCAAATAGGTGTCATTTTGGGTGTATTACCTACTATTATTTCGTAGAGGTTAAGAAGGTGTAATGCCCGTATGGAAGGTAAGGTTGAATCTGCCCTGGTGGTGTGGCAATCTATCAAACAGTGGATAGGCGTGATTTGTCAAGGTTTTTCAAAACCAAAGAAACTTACTCAAACCGACTCTTACATTCTTAATAGTCTGAATATATCTCAATTTCCAATCAAACAACAACCAATAAATTTTATATCATGGTCTAAGCCGTCACAGGGGCTTGTGAAACTGAATACGGATGGAAGTTGTCTAAGGAATCCAGGAGCTTCAGGGGCTGGAGGTGTTATTTGGGACATGCAGGGAGCTTTATTGTTGGCGTTCTCCATGAATCTCGGGTATGGAAACAAATACTTATGCAGAATTACAAGCGTTGGTGGAGGGAGTTAAACATTGTAAAAAGATGAATTTTGTAGCAGTAGATATTGAAATGGATTCAAAAGTGATTTTGTCATGGTTGAAGAACAATAGATGTGGTATCTGGTATTTTGAGGAATTTTGGGAGGAACTTCAAGATTTGCTCCTATCTATGGATCCAAAGTGATATGAACCCGCGGGAAAGGAATCCCTTGAACCCACAATCAATTTGAAAACTCCCCAAGAAAGCCAAAATCAAGTCAATGGATGGAGAACCTAGACCCGATGAGAACTCGTTTCAAGAACCTAGATTATATTAAAATCTAGACCCGTGGAAGAACCCGTCTCAAGAACCCAGATCACAAAGATGGAACGCCACAAAGGTTGTGATTTACCTTTGATAAGTTCAAAAGTTCAATTAAGAACAAGAGGAGTAAAACTCAACTCACAATGAATAAATTCATCAAATTTCATAAACTTCATAATCTGATTAAAATGAGGCTACATAGAGTATTTAAAGGAAAACCTAATGAAACCCTAGCCAAAATAAACCCCCATCTTCCAAAAGTACCCCTGGATGAACAGTGCCGCGGCTACAGTGCCGAGCTACAGTAACTCGGCTACAGTAACCCTAACCCTAGTTCAATAAAATAATAACTTTCCCAACATGCCCTTGCATAAGCCCCCTTAAGTGCTTCCCATAATAAACTCAATTATTCTAAACAAATAAAATAAGTTCTTTAAATGAATTAAATAAGTTGAAACCCTTCAAGAGCCCAAGCCTTTAAGTCTTGTCGTTGCCATCTTCCATAGCTGATCAAATGAATTAAAACTGGATCTTCATCCTTCAAGCCCCATCTTGAATGTTGGGCTCTTGCTAAACTTGTCCCAAGTGGATTGCATCAATCATTGCATTGTCTCCTTGATCTTCTTGGCCCATCTGGAAGTTGTAAATGATCTTTAAGACTAGGGTCATCTTGGTTCCCATCATTCCCCCTCTCCTCAAGAGGATTTGACCTCGAATCTTCACCTGGATCAAAGGGAAAATGGTAAGTAACATTGAAAATAGTAGAAACATGATACTTACCTGGAAGATCCATTAGACATGCATTTTCAATAATTTGTTCAAGAATTTGGAATAGTCCATCCAAGCTACTCCTATCATCAATTGGTAAAGACTTTAAATCTGAAGGAGGAAATGGATTAAGTATACAAACAATTTCAATTGGTGAAAATTTAGTAGTAGCATGAACACTCCAATTATATGTAAACTCAATGATTGGCAAACAATATTCCCACAAATGTTCATGAAGCACATCTAAAGTCTTCCCCGAACCAAAATGACCACTCCAATATGCACACTCAATGAATGGCAAATGATACTCCCGCAAACGTTCATGCAACAAGTCTGAAATCTTATATTCACCAGAATGACCACTACAATTATATGCAAACTCAATGAAACACAAATGATACTCCCTCAAACGTTCATGCAACACGTCAATGTATGACAAATGATACTCCCACAAATGTTCATGCAATATATTAATGAATGACAAATGATACTTCCACAAACGTTCGTGCAACACGTCTTTGAATGGCAAATGATATTCCCACAAACATTCATACAACACAACAAGCGTTTTCCTTACACCAAGGTTACCCAACAAACCAGCATGTCCATGACAGACAAGCAACATACGCATAAAACTAGTAGGCACACAAAATCTATTCATTCTAAACAAGTACCAATCAAGTTTATAGAACTTACTAAAAGATGCTTTCTCACATGTTCCATACACACTAGCCAAGTCATCATCATTAGCATGCAATTCCTTATCATATTCAAGTCTCAATAATTTTGCATCCAAAATGAAGACAAGGACATACCTTCTTGCTAAAGCATCAACTACAAAATTTTTCATACCTTGTGTGTATTTGAATACATGAGGAAAAGTCTCAATACAATCCTCCCGCTTAGCAAGCATTCTAGTCAACAACTTACCTTGTCCCTTTAAGTGTGTCAATGACTCATGTTTTTCCAAGAAAGGTCGGTTAGGAATTGTCGCATCTGGCACAAAATCAATGTAGTGCCCTATCTCCCTAATAGATGGCAATCCACTAAATACACCACTTGGAAACACGACCTCATATCCCTGCAACAAAGAGACAACAATACTAGGCAAACATACGTCAAGTTCGTTAGGATTAAGACTCGCCTTAGCATAAAAACTCACTTTTCTCTTTGTTTTTCTCTCACTTTCTTCACACTCTCTTTTCTTTCCACTCTGTTTTTCTTTTTCACTCTCTTTTTCATAATTACTTTTCAACTCATTCTCTCTTTTGCTTAAGGTTTTAGTCTCACCCTCTTCTTTTTTCTCTCTCATTTTTCTGTCTTTCTCCATTTCGGTCTCACTGTTTCTTTTCTTCTCAATCTCACCTTCACTCTTTCTTTTCAGCACAATCTCACTTTCACTGTCACCTTCACTCTTACTATTAAGCTCATTCTCACTTTTTCTTGAGGTTTCAGCCTCACCCAAATCTTTTCCCTTTGGTGGTTCAGTCTTCTCCTTTGCTACAACTTGATCATTTTTGTCCCACTTTGGTTTCCAAGAAGTACTAGAAACCGAAGTATACCTTGATGTACCCTTTCCTTTTAGCCGTCTCTCCACCTTCATAGCCATGTGCACTATGTCCTCTACCTCCTCATAATGTTGCAACTCAACTACATTGGCTATCTCCCTATTCAACCCCCTCAAAAATCTTTTCATTATGGCCTCCCGATCCTCCACTACATTAGCCCGAATCATAGCCACCTCCATCTCCTTATGGTAGTCCTCTACACTCCTAGACCCCTGTATAAGATTTTGTAATTTTTTGTAGAGGTCTCTATAGTAGTGGCTAGGTACAAATCTCCGCCTCATGATAGCTTTCAACTCTCTCCATGTTTCTACAGGCCTCTCAAAATTCCTCCTCCTATTGGATACTAATTGATCCCACCAAATAATCGCATAATTAGTGAACTCAATTACAGCCAACTTCATCTTTTTCTCCTCAGAGTAATTATGACAATCAACCACCAACTCTATTCTTTTCTCCCACTCTAAATATACTTCAGGGTCAGTTCTACCTTGGAATGATGGTATTTTCATTTTGATGCTTCCAAGGTTCTTATCTACTCTATCTCGACCCCCTAAGTTTGCCCTAAGGCCTCTTCCATGCCTAACTCTTCTATGTCTACCCAATCCAACTTCAGATGTTAGCACTTCCTCATCCTCACCATACTCTCCATTCTCATACCCATTCTTAATATTAGGCTCATGTCGCCTCCTATCTTTCTCTGCTTGCAGATTTCTAACCATTGCTTCTTGATTATCCATACTATTCCTCACTTCACCTAACACCAAGTTCAACCGCTCAAACTCATGTTGCATGGCATGCAACACAAAGGATGAGTTATCTACTCGCCCCCTTGGTGATGAGCTACTCCGATGAGACATTACAAGGTGCTGCACAGAAGAATGTTAGTGGTAAAAAAGAAAACCTCACACACTCCCTTACGTGTTTCAACTCGAATAATGACACTCTACTCGTGTTTCACTCTTAATGGCTTTTTCCCGATAATAGTCTCACACTCTCTTGCCTTTTACCTCAATAGTTTTTCCACTCAAGTTCTTTCAGAACTAAATGAACTCAATCAAGACAAGGCAACCTTGTTTTATCCCAACTAGTAATTAGATTCAGGAAACAAGAACAAGAGAAACATGAAGGAATAAAAATGACACGAAGAATCAATGAAGTTATACGAATGAAAGAGTAGCAATAAGACAAGATACCAACTTGAGTGATGTATGCAGCAGCCCCTTTGATGGTAAGGTTCAATCAACAAATTTCTTTCTTTCTCATTGTTGTAACTATGTAGCAACTTTGAATATGCTACCTTCTCTTCTCTTCAACTTCTTCTTTTTTTTTTGGAATTTTCTTTTCTTTTCTTTCTTTTCTTTTCTTTTCTTTTCCTTTCTCTAATTCATCCACAAACAGCAATATTCAATTGTGAAAACCAACCAATTGAATTCAAACACACAAACATGGACAATGAAATAGAAAAGAATCAATGGAACGACACTCCAAGCAATTGACAAACTTAGAGATGCAGGAAACCCTAGAATTTTGAAACCCTAGGTGATGCAAATTTCAGCCAAACCCAAAACCTTAAGAATTTCGGCAGCCTACTTTTTATTTCAATTTTTTTTTTTTTTTGGCAACCCTAGAACAATGAAGCCCTAGAATTAAATTTAAGGATACTTAAATTAAAAGATAGAATCAGACCTGATTGGAAACCTTGCTCTGAATACCAAATGATATGAACCCGCGGGAAAGGAATCCCTTGAACCCACAATCAATTTGAAAACTCCCCAAGAAAGCCAAAATCAAGTCAATGGATGGAGAACCTAGACCCGATGAGAACTCGTTTCAAGAACCTAGATTATATTAAAATCTAGACCCGTGGAAGAACCCGTCTCAAGAACCCAGATCACAAAGATGGAACGCCACAAAGGTTGTGATTTACCTTTGATAAGTTCAAAAGTTCAATTAAGAACAAGAGGAGTAAAACTCAACTCACAATGAATAAATTCATCAAATTTCATAAACTTCATAATCTGATTAAAATGAGGCTACATAGAGTATTTAAAGGAAAACCTAATGAAACCCTAGCCAAAATAAACCCCCATCTTCCAAAAGTACCCCTGGATGAACAGTGCCGCGGCTACAGTGCCGAGCTACAGTAACTCGGCTACAGTAACCCTAACCCTAGTTCAATAAAATAATAACTTTCCCAACATGCCCTTGCATAAGCCCCCTTAAGTGCTTCCCATAATAAACTCAATTATTCTAAACAAATAAAATAAGTTCTTTAAATGAATTAAATAAGTTGAAACCCTTCAAGAGCCCAAGCCTTTAAGTCTTGTCGTTGCCATCTTCCATAGCTGATCAAATGAATTAAAACTGGATCTTCATCCTTCAAGCCCCATCTTGAATGTTGGGCTCTTGCTAAACTTGTCCCAAGTGGATTGCATCAATCATTGCATTGTCTCCTTGATCTTCTTGGCCCATCTGGAAGTTGTAAATGATCTTTAAGACTAGAGTCATCTTGGTTCCCATCACAAAGTTTATGCATGTTGATAGGGAAGGAAATGCTGTTGCAGATTGGTTAGCTAGAAGGGGTGCAAGGGAAGGTGAAGTGGAATGGAAAATCATGAATGAGCTCCCTCCTCTGTTGTGGGGCTTGATCAGAGTGGATAAGTGGGGTCTTCTAGCACTAAGGCGTAAGAGCTAGGGGGCTAAGTTTAATTGGTGTGGATTGCGTTGGAAAGTTTCGTGCAGAATTTGTTAACTGTAGTAATAGTAACGAGCAGAAAAACCAACAGAAAGCTTGGAGGTTTTTGTATCAAAGATTATCCTACACTAAGCTAGGTCGCTATTTATTGATTTTAGGTTTGTTTTAGATGATTTATTGACACTAGGTTATCTTGTTTTATTTGTATAGGTTTGTTTTAGATGATTTGTTTATAGGTTGGTTTTAGTAGTATTGTTGGTTTGGTTTTGTTTGGTTTTGGTTGGATACAAGGGATGGTGTAAGTGTTTTTTTTCTAAATCCCTAGTGTCAGTTTTGTTACCACGGTATTCCTCCACCAAAAGTGAGGGCTTTTAATAAAATTGAGACGGGGTCACTATTGGACATGTGGCTTCCGGCTCTTCTATATATAAAAAAAAAGCTTTAATCATGCAACAAATCTTAAACAAACATTCATATAAAACATATTTAAAACACTCCATAAAAAGTTTGGACCAAGATCTGTCCATTAGCTTAGTCAAAAACTCCAAAATACAACACACTATCCAGTTTATCGCCCAGATTGACCTCTCCATGGTAAAAATAACTTTTTACCTATCAAAATACTATGAAATCAAATAGAAAAGGTACTCACGACAACTAGACTCAAAGGAGAACAATTTTGATGAAGAAATTATAGTGAGAAAATACATACAAGAGTTTAAAACATGGCACGCAAGAAGGCTCTGAAAACTGCCTAAGAGAGCCCTTAAGTGTTCTCTCCAAGAACGGAAATGAAAATGGGTGAAATGATGAATTGAACGCCTAATACACTTCTGAAAAGTGAAGTATGGGTTTGAGTGACACATTGATGTATGGTGATTAGGTCACAAAAAGGTGCAAATAGTGAGTGGTTTTCAGCCAAGGAAGGGTGGCGGTGAGGTGGCCCTTTCCTCTCACATCAAGTGACTATTTGGGACAGTCATTGACACAACCCCGTCCCAGGAAGGGCGGGATCGCGACTTACGTACCTGTCATTTTATTTTGTTTTATTTTTCTAATAACAAGCGGTCGGCATGAACATGACACTCGTGTACTCTAATTTCTAATTTAATAAAGGGAACACCTAATGGACATCCTATTCGAACATTCATCCGTAAAAGAATCTCAGAGTCCATACGTTCATTAAAACATAACCCATCGTCCATAAACATAACTATTCTAGTTAGGGAAGGTCCTAAGTGTTTGCCTCTCCCTCTGTAGTGTCGAATACTCAGTAAGTAGTACACCATGCAGTAAACATACTAGGCATTTATTCTTTTCTTTTGAAAACATTCATACATAAACATTTTGCTAATTCTTTACAATACTTTCATGCATAAACATTTAAGAAATAACTATGATTTCATGTATAACATTTTAAGAAATAACCATACTTTCATGTTTCACTTTCTTTGGCCGGTACACACTATTACGCCCCGTGTGTTTAGGTTAGCAGTCTTCCTCTAGACCTGGATTCCGCCTGTGGCCACAGGTTGGGAATCCCTTTCAATCAGGGGGCAGCACTGGGTGTACTATCAGTACTACTTACCCGGTATTGCAATCTGCCCATTCCTTTGGTATCCTTTTCATTCATATGGTTGTTATGTATTTTGATACATTAAAGCATTCATTCCTTTCTTTCATTTATTCATTCAATCATTTCTTTCATTCATTCATGTCAGTCATTTCAGTCCATTTCATTTAATAGTTCATTCATGGAAAACATCATTTAAAAGCATGAACTTAACATCATCTTTCATTTAACAGTGCATTCATGAGGAAACATTATTTTAAAAGCATGAGCTTAAACATCATTTTCCATGGCATCCATAAAGCGTCAGTTCATAGGGACAATTTAACATCAATTCATAGGGACATCTTTAAACGTTTCCTTCATGTCATTTAAAGCATCAGTTCATAGGGACATTTTAAAACACTTACTTCGCGTCCTTTAAAGCATCAGTTCATAGGGCATTTTAAAACACTTTCCTGCATCATTCAAAAGTATCAGTTCATAGGGGCATTTTATAACTCATTAGAAAGCATCACTTAAATTATAAGGCATGAGACGTTCCTTTCCTTTCCTTTGCAATCAAAACATTTTCACCATCTTTCTTACTCTGATGCACATGCATTTTTATGAACAAGATACATTTTCGTGTTACACTACAAATAGGAATACTCAATAAGTTTATTGAGAGAGCATGTATAGAAATCTCATGACTTAGAACCTACGTGCATGCATTACCTTATACATATGCACACAATTATAATCGATAGGGTGCTCAACAGGGGCTATCAAGAAAGGGCTTATACATACTATATACATTTACTCTTTTCTTCAGAAGGACATTTTCAATGAGAGAGAGAGAGGAACATTCTTTCATAAAGAGAACTTGGTGTAAGAAGCATGGTCATAGCTACTTACCTCTATGCTCCTCGATACTTCCATCATCGATATAGGTCCTAATCCATTAAATGGCATAAGCGTGTTAATACTCATACAATATTCTTTAGCCCTCCGTTTAAAGAGAAAGCCACGATATTACAATCTAACGTCCCTTCTATGCTTAACATTAACCGAAATGACTACTCCTCACCTCGACTTACAAAAGAAATAACTTAAATATTAAAACATGTTAGCTGTCCATGGAAAGGCTATCTTAAAAGTTTACATAAAAAGTAGTTAAAGAATTCATAGGCTTCAAACAAGGTTTCTTTGGTTCAAGCTGACTTTGGGTTCTGGATATTAGGAGATAAAATCTGGAAATTCTCAACAATGGGCTTTAAAATAGATTTAAGCATTTCAAGTAGGCTAAACAAGCTTAGGAAACATGCCCTTTAAATCAACTTGTAGTCCCCCATTATAAAAAGGTTAGCTTATCAACATTTTGGACTCTTGGGTTAGGTAGAATTTAACCAAACGAGGGAGAACATAAATCGACTATTTTTTTACTTCAAGATATGGCATGACATGGACTTAAGAATACTTGGACAGCTTTACATATCATAATATATCATGCATAATTAATCCCTTGTACCTAAACTAACTAAGCTATAACCTATTCACATAAGAAATATTTAATTAGTTTAGATAAAACCTCCCATTAAAGTTAAAGCAGCATAAAGTATGGCAAAGTTACTCATTAAGAAACTTTAAGACCTTTAAACACTTAAGCTTATGATACTCACTTAATACATTTTAAAAATAGATGTAAAATTATAGGACCAAGCAAAACCTTTGAAGCATTGTTGTATAACACGAAACCACTTGTACCCAAACGTATAGTTCGGAATAGGCATCGTCACAAGCTTCTCTTCCGACTCCTGGAAGCTTTTCTCACACTCCTCAATCCATATAAATTTCTCCCCTTGCCTGGTGAGCTTTGTCATGGGGACTGCAATGCGGGAAAACCCTTCAACAAATCTCCGGTAATACCCCGCAAGACCCAAAAAGCTCTTGATCTCTTGGATTGTCTTAGGTCTAGGCTATTCTAAAATTGCCTCGACCTTCGAAGGATCCATAGAAATCCCATATTCGACACTACGTGGCCAAGGAAAGAAATCCTTTGTAGCCAAAACTCACACCTAGTCAGTTTGGCATACAGTTTCTTCTCCCTTAAAATTTGTAGGACCACTTCCAAGTGCATTGCACGCTCCTTCAGGCTCTTAGAATAAAATAGGATATCGTCAATAAATATGATAACGAATGGGTCAACGTACTCCTGGAATGTACGGTTCATTAAATCCATAGAAGCCACTGGAGCATTAGTCAATCTGAAGGACATTACTAGAAATTCGTAATGTCCATACCTTGTCCTGAATGCGGTCTTAGGAGCATCTTCCGCCTCGATCTTCAACTGGTGGTATCTCAAACCGCGATCAATCTTCGAGAATACCTGTGCTCCTTGAAGCTGATCAAATAGATCATCGATCCGAGGTAATGGATACCAATTCTTAACGGTCACCCCATTCAGTTCTCTATAATTGATGCAAAGGCGCAACGATCCATCTTTCTTCTTTACAAAGAGGACTGGTGCTCCCCATGGTGACACACTAGGGAGAATAAAGCCCTTCTCCAATATTTCTTGCATCTAATCCTTAAGCTCCTTGAGCTCTACAGGTGCCATCCGGTAGGGTGTTTTGGAGATTGGTGTCGTTCCAAGTAAATGATCTATTGAGAACTCAATCTCTCTATCCAAAGGTAAGCCAGGTAGTTCATCCGGAAATACATTGGGGAACTCCCTCACTACCTCGATATCCAGAAGATGAGGCTCATTTGGTTGGGACATAACCAAATTAGCAAGGAATTCCATGCAACCCTTCTTCAGCATCTCAGTTGCCTTTAGCGCGAAAACCATCTTGGCTTAGGGCACTTACCCACTGCACAAAAGCAGAACTTGGTCTCACCTGGTGGTCTAAATACCACTCTCTTCTTGAAGCACTCCATGCAGGCATCGTGCTTAGACAACAGTCCATGCCCAAAATGGCATCGAACTCCTCCATGTCGAATATGATTGAATCGGCAATGAGGTGCCGACCTTGTATCTCTATCGCACATCCCTTTAATATGAAACTACAATTTACGGAGTCTCCAAGTGGAGTAGAAACAGACATCACACACTCCAAGAACTCGTGGGTCCTTTCACTTAAACATGCAATTTACAGGATATAAAGGAATGTGTGGCACTAGAATCTCCTAATACTAATGCACGATGGGCAAATAGGGAAAGAACCGGTCAATGAAAGCTTCTTTAAATATCGCCCACGAAATTGTAGTTGCCCGCTCAAGTCTTGCGGAATAAGCCCATGAGTAGACTTCCAACACCTGTTTGCCACGCCAAATAAGTTGTAAGCAGCAAATTCCATCTTCTCTTGTTTCGGACACAAGACTACGCGGAAGATCTTCTCTAGGCACTCGATCCAATTGTCAGCATCTGCTTCGCTACACGTGCCATCAATAGAGGGTGTTGTCTACCAAATAGTTCGAAGTTTGTTGAATGATGGATTCTTCTTTACGTCTTAGTTTGTCCATCAATAACAGTCTCTATCAAGCATGCAACTGCATTGGTGAGGTTCCCTCGTATCTCTGGGAACCTCGTGCTGATTCTCTACACTATGGGAATGGGGTTGCCCCCTAACATCTATCTTTTTTAGTATTGCCTATCGGTGCCATACTAAAACACGTATAACAGTAACAATAGCAATGGTTTCATTAAAACAAATGTGCATGACTTGCTATCATTCTATCATAATTCATGATACACAATAAGAAAATACCATTTAAACTTGTTGCGAAGCTTGGCATACTTCATAGAGAGGACTTCAGGTTAGGTAGGGACCGCGACGTACAAACCTGTCCTTTTCTTTTCTTTTTCTAATAACATGCGGTCGGCATGAACATGACACACATGTACTCTAATTTCTAATTTAATAAAGGGAACACCTAATGGACATCCTATTTGAGCATTCATCCGTTAAGACTCTTAGAGTCCATACGTTCATAAAGACATAACCCATCATCCATAAACATAACTGTTCTGGTTAGGGAAGGTCCTAAGCGTCTGTCTCTCCCTCTACAGTAGTGCCTTGCTCCCCAGACTTTTCATAATTACCTGGACGTTTAAAACATTTAAAACAAAATTAGGTCGAATACTCAATAAGTAGTACACCATGCAGTGAACATACTAGGCATTTATTCTTTTCTTTTGCTAATCCTTGACAATACTTTCATGCATAAACATTTAAGAAATAACTATGCTTTCATCTATAACATTTTAAGAAATACTCATGCTTCCATGTTTCACTTTCTTTGGTCGGTACACATTATTATGCCCAGTGTTGGGGTTAGTGGTCTTCCTTTGGACATGGATTCTGCCCGTGGCCATAGGTTGGGAATCTCTTTCAGTCAGGGGCAGCACTGGGTGCACTACTAGTACTACTTACCCGGCATTGCAATCTGCCCATTCCTTTGGTACCCTTTTCATTCATATGGTTGTTACGTATTTTCACACATTAAAGCATTCATTCATTCAGTCATTTCTTTCATTCATTCATGTAAGTTCTTTCAATCCATTTTATTTAACAGATCATTCATGGAAAACGTCACTTAAAAGCAACACTTAACATCATCTTTTCATTTAACAGTGCATTCATGAAGAAACATCAATTTAAAAGCATGAGCTTAAACATTATTTTTCATGGCATCCATAAAGCGTCAATTCATAGGGACAATTTAACATTAGTTCATAGGGACATCCTAAAATGTTTCCTTCGCGTTATTTAAAGCATAAGATCATAGGGACATTTTAAAACACTTTTTTTCGCGTCCATTAAGCATCAGTTCATAGGGGCATTTTAGAACTCATTGAAAGCATCACTTAAAGCATAAGGCATGAGGCGTTCCTTTCCTTTGCAATCAAAACATTTTCATCATCTTTCTTACTCTGATGCACAGGCATTTTTATGAACAAGATACATTTTCCTGTCACTATATATATAAATAATCAATAAGTCTATTGAGAGAGTATGTATGGAAATCTCAAGACTTAGAACCTACGCGCATGCATTACCTTATACAAATACACACAATTATAATCGATAGGGTGCTTAATAGGGGGCTATCAAGAAAGGGCTTGTACATAATATATACATTTACTCTTTTCTTCAGAAGAACATTTGCAATGAGAGAGAGAAACATTCTTTCATAAAGAGAACTTGATGTAATGAGCATAGTCATAGCTACTTACCTCTATGCTCCTCAATACTTCCATCATCAATATAGGTCCTAGTCCAACAAGTGGCATAAGCATGTTAATACTCATACAATATTCTTTAACCCTCCCTTTAAAGAGAAAGCTATGATATTACAATCTAATGTCTCTTCTATGCTTAACATTAACCTAAATGACTACTCCTCACCTCGACTTACAAAAGAAATAACTTAAATATTAAGACATGTTAGCTATCCATGGAAAGGCTACTTTAAAAGCTTACATGAAAAGTAGTTAAGAATTCATAGGGTTCAAACAATGTTTCTTTGGTTCAAGCTGACTTTGGGTTGTGGACATTAGGAGATAAAATCTGGAAATTCTCAACAATGAGCTTTAAAATCAAGTAGGCTAAACAAGCTTAGGAAACATGCCCTTTAAATCAACTTGTAGTCCCCTATTATAGAAAGGTTAGCTTATCAACATTTTGGACTCTTGGGTTAGGTAGAATTTAACCAAATGAGAGACGACATAAGTGGGCTATTTGTTTACTTCAAGACATGGCATGACATGGACTTAAGAATACTTGGACAGCTTTACATATCATAATATATCATGCATAATTAATCCCTTGTACCTAAACTAACTAATCTATAACCTATTCACATAAGAAATATTTAATTAGTTTAGATAAAACCTCCCATTAAAATTAAAATAGCATAAAGTATGGCAAAGTTACCCATTAAGAAACTTTAAAACCTTTAAACACTTAAGCTTATGATTTACTCACTTAATATCTTTTAAAAACAGATGTAAAATTATAGGACCAAGCAAAACCTTTGAACCAAACATTTTAAAAATAGATTACCACCCAAACCTCAACAAAAGGCACATGATACCAACATATATAATTTAAAATCACTTTAATCATTACCTATAATTAAACCAAGTTTAATAACAATATAGTATTTTCGAAATATAGGAAAATACATAGCAAAACAACTATAATACCATTCGGTTTGGGCCAAAAACAGGGCATACATATTTATTTGTAATATAGGAAATTAACTACAACAAAACACAAGCTAAAACAATTTAGTGAGCTTCCAAAATCACATTAAAAATAAATAGGCCAAACTAGGATTTTTACCTTAAGTTCTTAGCTCCTTTCAAAACACAAGCGGAAGATCAAATAGATGTATAGCCGTGTGGAGCAACACGATATCACTATTTTAAGCCCCAAAACCGAAACAATACAAATCATTAAAAGAAAACTCACTTGATTAACCATGGCTAAATTCGAAATATACAAAGGAGAAGGATTAAGAGTACTCTTACCTTGCTATTTTCCTCTTGAGAAGAAGTGAAATGGATACTTGGCTTGAAGGAGATGAGAGGAATTTGGTTTCTTGAAGAACAAAAGAGGGTAGAAGAAGAGAGGATAGGCTTTAGCTTGGGGAAGAAGATGAAGTTTTTCTTCCTTGGGTGAGGGTCGACGGGTATGGGGAAGAAAGGGAATTGATTTTAGCTCTTACCTTTGTTGTGCAACTTTGACCGACGGGTGCAAGGATGGAATGCCTTCGGATAGTTTTTTATTTTTCTCCTCTCTTTTGTGCTGCTTTGGACGATGGGTGCTTGGAAAAGTCAATTCAATAGCTTCCTTGGGAAGCTTACAGGTGCAAGGAGCTTAATGACTTGCCTTAGAAGCCTAGTACGGGTGAAAATGAAATTAGTTGATTTGGTCAAAACTTATCACATAAGCTTGAGAGTTGGATGATAGAGATCTATCCACCTCAAGGGTAATTTTCACATAGCAACAAATGGTAGAGAATAATTTGGTCATTTCTTAATTAAATAAAATTAAAGGACTTAAGAGAAAATATTTCACAGTCTTAAAAATAATACCCTTAATTTATTTTAATAAATCATATTTAAAAAAAAAAAAGCATACTCTTCTTAAAATAAAATAATTAGAAGTAATAAAAATATTTATCTCAAAATATTTAACTTAAATAATTAATAATATGACGTAAGGACTACGTAGTAGGACTTGGGTGTTATAGTCATGGGCAGATGTCGGCCTGCCATGGGTGGGTGGAAACTTCCTTTAGAAGCTTTGCCAAGGTAGCCAAAATTTGTAAGCCTTAATGGGCCTTAAATAAATGAGATTCAATTTGGGGTTTAAAGAGGGTTTAGTTAGAGTTTGAGATACTATCAAGTCCAAATCTAATTTTTCTTGTCCTAATCAAATTTTCAAAGGTTTAAAGGGTTGGATAAAGAGGTCATAACCTGAGTTTGAGGAATTAATAGTATGTGAAGGTGATTTAATCAAGTAATTAAACACAATGCTAAAAATCGAATCAAATAGGATTTGAAGGCCAACTTTAGGGTTTGAGAAAACCATTTAGGGTTTCGGTTTCAACCAAGTTTTTGGAGTTTCAATTGAATTCCAATCTTTAGGTTTCACTAAGATTGAAACCCTATTTGGTTTGGCACAAAATGGATGATTGGATGGAATAATATTTTGCTTAGATAGCATGATCTCACATCTTGATTTCCTTCACATTTCCATCTCATGATTTCTCTTGGTGCCAAGTGTCCAATATTATTTACTAAGTGTGCCTAAGATCTTACCAAGTGTCATAATAAAACTTTTCTAACCTAATTTGGACATTCCAAACTATGATTTTGAAAACACTGCATTTGGTGCTACTATCGAGGTTACTATTCACTCCGAGAAAAGTGAAAATAAACTTTGTACTGTAAAGTCCTAAATATACACACTGACCTAATTGCCCAATTCCTTTATCGAAATTCAACTCCAAAGCCCTCGAAATAAACAAAACGCTTTTTCAAAGAAGCGTTTTATTCGAAAATTGAAAATAAAATTATTACACTATAAAATCTTAAATATTTCTCTGAGTTTAGAGGCGTAGAACATATCGCATTCTAACACTTATAACTATCCCAAATGAATAAAATCTCACTTCTGGCACAATAGTGAGTAATAACACTGACAATGCTGACATACTAAAACCTACGTAATTGGTCGATTCGTGAAAAATTACGAAATTTTCACGAGATTCCTAAAGCCTATGAAAATTTCATCATTGAATATTTTGCGAGCTGTTACAGTGAAAATAGGCCTTCTTAGGGCAATAAAATCGAGAACAGAATCCATTGCCCCACAAAACTCGATTATCCTCTTAGGGCAGGTTTGAGGAGTGAAATAAGAATTTTGTATTTTGTTTAAGAGTTTAAAATATTGTGTTTTAATATTATTATTATCTTGTGATTTGAAAAATATTAATTGAGATTTAAAAAAGTTAAATTTTTTATTATATTTTGTACGAGAATTTAAAAAATATGCAATAATGAGATGAAATGAAATGAGAATTTTATATCTCATCCCACCCCCCAAACCTGCCCTTAGTCTCTTATGAAACAATAATCAGACAGTCAAATAACTGCACCAAAGGATTCACGACAACACTTGAGATAGATTGCATCACATGAAATTAACACAATTTCCAAATTCTCTCGGCAACAGAACTGGAATGAACATGTTTAGCATGGCAACAGAACCATGAGCTCATGCCAGGTTTCTTGTACATCTGCACACAAATAGAGGACTGTAGTGAGGGTTTTAACATGTCCATTAACTGCTTTGAGGGTGACATATTGTCAACATTTCGACCATGCTTTGTGGCTTGCGTGATTTCAAACTGCCAACCTTAAGATGAACCTCCAGCTTTCTTCGAAATGGCAATCACATTGAAATTGTGTGAGTCAGGATTTTTTCGGATCATGTCCTGTATGACTTTAGCTGCATCCTGTTATGAATCAGAAACATATATTCTCAGAAACCACGAATTTAAAAACGTAAATAGGTTGCATATCCTTTTCTTTCTTTTTTTTCTTAAACTTAATTTTATATTTAAAAGTATGCTGGCATGTTCATAGGCTTATGAAGAATATAGAATAGAATTTCACATAAATATTTAAATGAATACATTATAGAACATAAAATAAATATTAATAAACTTAAACAAACATCATAATTCTTTTTAGATGAGAATCTTATTCTCATTTGAAGTTTATTTATTTTACACACACACACACACACACATATATAAATAGATATATCGTGGTCTATACATTCTAGTTGGAAAAATTTATATATAATGTAATGAGTTAGATCAAATAAAAATACGTTCAACCCAGGAATTTTCTTTTTTAGTTATTTGCAGTGGGTTTGTTTGAAGGAAAAGTAAACAAAAGGTTCCCTACTAGGTTGAAATGTCTTTTTGGAGTCCAATATAACACCCGGGCCTAGCGCCAAGCTTAATTTTTTTATTTTATTTTTTTATTATTTTGGGTTTAGTATGTGAAAAGCCCAATTTTGAAATAGACCAAAAAGCCCAAATCCATGAGATTTTTCTTTCTGACCCCACTTCATGCACGTCTCTCATTCCTGCTTTCTCTAGGGTTTTTTTTGTTTCCTATATATTCACAAGTTAACTTCACAGTTTACGCACATCCCTCATGCTTTTATCGTTCATCTTCAACCCTAGATTAAGTTGCCGCTACTACCCTCTTCAGCCACCCCGTTGCTGCTGTCTTCCCCGTTTGCCACCATGCATCGCATCTCGGCCACCCACGGAGACGACTACTTAACCATCACCGAGAGTCATGAACAAACCAAAACTACACTGTAGCCTCCCACGTAGTTGCGCTATAACACTCCGACCCCAAACGTGTGATTTTATTATTATTATTATTATTATTGTTGGTACTACTACTATTATTTTATTGTTATCTTTATTGTTATTATTTTATTAGATATGTTTTGAGGTTGTAATTTGTTTTGAATAGGATTTCTCAACTATACACCTCTTTTATTTTTTGTTTGGTTTCCTAGATTGGAATAGGTTCCTAGATTGAAACTAACTCCCAACTCCAAACTCAATCCAATCTCCTTATGATCCACGATACCCTTCTCCTTGCCTTTAAAACCCACCCCGAGACCTCTAGAAATAAACACTAGAAACCTTATACACATAGCCACCGTAGCAGCTTCCGCAAACCAAGAAGACCACTCTCACATCCAACCGAGACACCTACCTCACCGGAAACCACCACTGAGCACGCCGACAGTGAGCTTTCCCTCCTCCACTACGTGCATGACCCATAAGTCCTCTACATCTTTGCTTTCCTCCCCACCGAGAATAAAACAGCCCCTGCATTCTTCCCAGCCACCGTAAAACACATCAGGGAATGTTGCACAACCTCCCGGCGGTCACAGAGATCGCCGACCAGGCCAACCTCGTCGAGCCCACTCCTTTCTGGTAAGCCACTGCCATCTGCCACCCTCCCCTCCCTCTATTTCTATCGATCTTGACAGCTTCCCTCTCTAAGCTCTCTCTCTCTCTCTCTCAGTGTCGCACCACCATAGGGACCCGCCAGTTGCGTCGCCGGTCACTCCCAGCCACCCAGAGCCGCCGTCGCACTCAGCCCTCTCTAGGTGAGCATCGCACAACCTCCTCTCCCGTAAGCCTATTTTCTCTCTTTATTTCTTTGTTTCAATTTTCCCAAAATACCCTTTCTAATAGGCTTAGTTTTATTGGCTTGGGCTTAGTTGTAACTTGACTGGCTTTTAAATCTAGTGGGCTTGATTTATTTCAGAAACTATAGTACTACTAGGATAAGTGGGTTGATTTCATGTAGGCTTGAGGTTTAAGTTGGGCTGATTGTGTTTCCAGAAATTGTTTTAGTAATATTAAGTAGGTTGTTTTCTCTAATTGGGGCTGGGCTGATAGTTAAGTATGCCATGTTCTTAATTGAATAATTATGAGCCTGTAGACACAATTTTTATAAAATGTATTTAAAGGATTTTAAAGCATATTATGGAGCTTATTATTTTAGTTAAAATTTCATTATACGTATTTAATTACGTAGAGTATTACGACACGTTTTGCTAGGAAATTAGTAACAACTAGTACCTCCTATAGGTAACGCGTTACAAGTTGGAAATCAGGAAGCAGCACTAAGAGGTAAATAGTATTGATCATATAAATGCATGCGTACTGTGAATATTATTGTTATGTACGAAAATATAATGTGCTTATGATGGTTATCTACGTTACGCTAAGAGACAAGTCAAGGTTAGAATCCTTTCACGATCTTTGATGAAATATGAGATTATGGTTGAATGAATGAATGAATTTATTGTTTGATTGATTGAATGTTACTAATCATATGAAAGCCATGAGATGTTCATTTAGTAATTCAAGTCAAGTATGCCATGTAACAGAATAGCCAGATTATGCAAGTCATGTTCATGTTCATGTTCATGTAATACTTAGATTATGTATGCCATGTTCATGTAGTACTTAGATCATGTATGCCATGGAATGTCATAAAATGTTCAGATCATGATATGCTATGTCATGTTATGTTATACTATGTACAAGAATATGTCATGTTATGTCATGTCGTGTTATGTTATACCATGTACAAGAATATGCCATGTCATGTACAAGAATATGCCATGTTATGTCATGTCGTGTTATGTTATACCATGTAAAAGAATATGTCATGTTATGCTATGCTATGTACAAGAATGTGTCATATTATGCTATGCTATGTGCAAGAATATGCCATGTTAGAAATGTTCATGAAGCCTAATAAATTATCATGCATTAAGAAAGATAAGAAGTTTTACGATGCCACGAACCCAAGCGTGGTTAACCACAAGTTAAGTGAAACACGGACCCAAGCGTATTTCACTCCATGTTATGCAAGTTAGGTGAACCACGGACCCAAGCGTGTTTCACTCCATGTTATGCAAATTAGGTCCGTGTTTCACTCCATGTTAAGACAAGATAAACAAGTTATCACGCATTCACGTTACATGTTTGCCATGATTATGTACACTTCCACTCATGTTAACGATGAATATATATATGTTATGTGAATTTGTGACGATATATGTATGAATGTAAAGTCAGAAAGTCATGTTACGTATATGATTGTAAATCTATGAAACTGTATGTATGTTATGAAGAGTCTTCAGAATTTAAGTCCATATTAGGCAAAATTCTATTTTGCGGTGTGATATACTACTTACTGAGTATTCGACTCATTTTTGTTTGTCTTCTTGTTTTCTTCCATATTTAATTCCCACAGATAATTTTTTTTTTTTTTACCACTTTAGAGAGAGAAAATCCTCTCCATACACTTTTGTTCTCACACACTTTTTGCATCAATCTGTATCATGAAGGTTTCGTGTTAGATTGAAAACTTGAGTGTTGGTGGATTGGCTGGAGAGGAATATGTCTCCGATGAAAGCTGTAGACATTGAACTAAAATCTTTTGAGGTAGCTAGGGAGGGACGATGGTTGATTCTTACAGAAAGAGGGCGGAAGTTTGTGAAGAGTATGTGAATGGAGTTAGCCACAGCACAATGGTTTAGTAAAGTTCTGGAGGATGGTAGGACTGCAAGGAGGAAAGGGTATTATGCTAGCATAGGGAAGGAGATAGGGGCTTCACTGTGCAGAGATGCACAAATATTCAAGGAGCATTCATGGCGCTAGAAGAGCATCGAGGGGGTGGACATAGAAACTGCATCCTGGTTCCTGATGACAGAGAGGGAAGGGGATGGTGGAAGCTGGCGGAGTTGTTGAAGGAAGCAGCTAGTGGTGGGCAGACACCTTCAATGACAATGGCACTAAGGAAAACTTCTCAGTCGTACAAGGAGGCTCTTCAACAATAGAGGCCTTGGAACATATCACATCAGTTGCACAGGAGGGTGGCTAGTGGGGCTATCCGTGGTGCCATGTCTGTAAGGTCTCAAGGATGTGAGGAAGATGGCAGGAGAGTTGTTGGTCTTCAAAAGGAAATGGTGTTTGGGGTACTGTCTGACATGCAAAAACAGATGGGAGAGCTGCAAGATAAAATCAACTATTTGAAACGGTGCGTCGAGGATCAAGGGCGGCAACTGTGGGCTGGGTTTACTAAAGGAGCAGGACATGGGCTGCATGTAATGGACTCAAGAGATGGGCTCAAGGGCCAAACTAAGGGGAAGGAACCTGTAACCTTCCCTGGGGATAAGGCTGGTCTTTCAAATGGGCTAAGGCCTAGCAGATCGGTAAACAGACCCAGTGGGCTTCTTTGGAGGAGACGAGGGGTTTCCCTTCCACATGTAGCAGTGGGATGCATCGAGAGCAGCGGGGCTCAGCCAACGATGCCGGCGAAGGGTTTGCGGCCACCGGCGAAGGTAGTAGCATCGTCGGAGAGGGGATTTTCAAGCATCCCAGTGCAGCCCAATGTTTTGGGTTTGAAGGATCAGGCCGAAACTCTTGACCGGATGCAAGTTTTTGGGGTGAATCTCGTACAGAACTAGTCGACAGTCTGTTGCGAGGCTAGTGGTGGTCCGGCAGGGCCATCTTCGATGCCGGCAGTGGTAGAGGGGGTTTTCGAGCAGCCCAGTGCAGACGCCAAAAGCCTGGGTTTGTGTCAAACAAGGGTGGGAGTCAAACAGGGAGGGGCGTTACCTGGTGGGCTGATACAGACAACGCCGGCGAGCCCTGGGTTGTCGTTGCAATCATTGCCATCCTCGGGACAGGACCAGAATTGCATAATGATGGAAGAAAGACCTTACAATAGCCTTACTCGAGATGCACATGATTGGGAAGTGGTGGAGCTGACGGAGTTTCTTAATCTGCTGTATAATGCTGCTATTGCTGCCACAAATGAAGATGAGATGGAATGGAGACCCTCTAGGAAAGGGATTTTTTCTGTACGCTCCTTCTATGAAGCATCTACCATGCAACATCGACAGAATTTTCCTTGGAAGAACATTTGGAGAAGTAAAGCACCTGCAAAGGTTGCCTTCTTTGTCTGGACAGCAGCGTTAGGGAAGATTTTGACTATGGATAATCTTAGAAGACGTGGTTTTATTATCACAAACTGGTGCTGTATGTGTAGAAATAGTGGTAAATCGGTGGACCATCTACTCTTACATTGCGAGTTTGCAAGAAAAATTTGGAATTATTTCTTCAGTAGAATGGGAATAGCATGGGTAATGCCGAGAAGGGTGGTGGAACTTCTAGCAAGTTGGAGAGCGATTATTGGGACAACACAAATAGCAACTGTGTGGAAGATGGCTCCCTTATGTATTCTTTGGTGCATTTGGCGTGAAAGAAATGATAGACACTTTGAGGATCATGAATGCTCCTTGGAAGAATTTAGGAGTTTTATGTGGAAGACTATTTATGTGGGCCATTGCTTTAGAGTTGAATGGTCTCAGTTTCCATGACTTTCTTGTTACTGTTTTTAATTCCTAAAAGGGTGTATTCACATGTATACTTCTAGTGTACTTGGGCTATACCTATTTTTTTATAAATAAAATATCTTATTACTTATAAAAAAAAAAATCCCACAGATGGTGATTATGATGACGCAGAGCTGGATGGCTAGGAATAGATCTAGTACAAAGACTTAGGAAGGAATAAGTGATATTCACACAAGAATTATATTTCTTTTGTCATTCATAGGATTAGTTTATGTTCTTTTATTTCATGCTCAGTTTTCGAAACAATCATATTCAATTCAGTTTTAACATTTTAATGCTTTTCAATAAATAAGGTATCTCAGGATATGAATCTCTTTACCGGGCATTATGTTATGAATGTTAGTAACATCACTATCCTACGGGAACGGGGTGTTACATGCACCCTCATGGCCACCCCACAGCTCACAGCCTCCATTACGTCCAGCAGTCTCGCCACCTCGAAGCCAAGCCAACCTCATCGTTGCTCCTCCCTTATATCACCATCATGGCCAGCCCACACGAAACCATAAGTACCTTTGTTTTGGCTCTCAAAAACAGAGTATTTTGTCTCAAATACCCACTAACCACGCAGAAGACGCCAAAGGACAAGCCTCCACTGTTGGACGCTGCCCTGGGTGACCCCAGTCCGTAGCTCCCCATCGTACTCAGTGTGTAATTCCTCCCTCTCGCCATGGTCTCTCTCTCTCGCTCATCGCTTTCTCTCTCTTAGTGTGACGCTGCCAGGACAGCCACCATCCACCACAACCCAGCTCCGCCGCGACCTCCTTCCCTCACAGTGAGCTTCTGTCACACATCTTCCCTCTCCTATGAGTTTCAGAAATATATGGGTGTTTCTAAGTGCTACAGTTACGTGAAGTTAGAGGGTAGGGGAAGATTATAGATTTATGAGATTACTATTTTTCCCTTGAGCCAAGTAAGATTTGAATGTATATTTTAACTGGGTTTTGAATGGACCTTGTTTTTAGGTTGGGTTTGGTTTTATGTTCAACTTGTGTTTTGCAAAAGCTTTTGTAGCCCAGACTTGGTCTTTAATTGAAGTTGAGTTTTGAGATGGAGTCTTTTAGAATTAAGGGATATTTTAAGGTTATGGGAAGTTTTAAGTATTATAGAATTAAAATAAATATTTTTGAAGCTTAGGCTTAAATGGTTTAAATTGTGATTAATTAGAAATTTACGGATTTACGTGATTATTTTATAAATGACGATTTATAGTTGACTCGACATTTTTTTAGAAAAATTCTGAAAAGCTAAGAAGTCCAAGTAAGTGGGATTCCTCTGCTAGACTTTACATAAAAATAAAATGGGCTGAGGTTGATTTTTAGAAAATATGTATGTTTTGTTATGAAAAGCAATTTTAAAATGATCTTAGTTATTTGTTCTGCATTACTCATGAAATTCTGTACAAGAAAGTATTTTCTTTCATGACTAATGTAGACATGAGCTTATTTTTGACATTCTGTTTCTGAAATTTGCAAAAAGAGCGAATATGAAAATTTGTGCATAACTCGTATTTTTGTAATATGATTCTGTTATGTTCTGATTCTATTCAGAACTATGTTTTGATAAGATGTGGCATCTGAAAAACCGTTGGCATGACTATCTGGTTCTGTATCTGATTCTATTTCTGCTCCGTTTAGTTAGAGACCCTACCACAGGAGTCTTACATGGCTTCTATTTTGATATAATATGGCCCTGTCACGGGAAAGAATAATGGCACTCTGTTTCAGTTCTGATATGCATCTGCTTGGTTATCCGCAGATGTACAACCCTACTACGGGAGTTAAACATGGCCTCTGTTCTGATATGATGCTTTGATATGGTAAAGATGATTAATCATATATGTTATGCCAAAGTACTTTTGTAGATTCACATTTTGTTTCTACTCGGTTGATCGCTGGGATTTGTACAATCCTACCACGGGGGTTAAACATGGTATCTGTTCTGATATGATAAAATAAGATGTGATGTGATGTTTATTATGCCAAAGGGATTTTGATTATGAATATTTTTGAACTTTTGTTTTGATATTTTTTATAATATTTTGATTCTGCATTCTGAAAGAAAGTATTTTGTTATGTATTCTGAATTCTATAAATGCTCATATTTACACACTAGTATATGTTCTCTGCTTACTGAGTTGTTGATAACTCACCCATTATCTCCAAATATTTTTCAGATGATTTTGATGGTTCAGATGGAGAACAAGAGTATGAAATTTTAGCAAGGTGTGATGATCGTAGAGGAATAAGTGTCCGAGGGTACAAGTACTTATTTGAGTCATAGTTAGTAAATTGATTATTTTCAGATATTTTGATGTGTTGGGTTAAGGATATTTTTGAATATTTGGAGAGTTTCTAATTTATTTTATTGAGATTTTCTTTGTTATTTCGGTGAAGGATCATGGATATTTGGGTTGAGCAAATGAATTAATATTTTATTGAGTTTTTTGGATTTTATAGTTGTGGTATTGGAATTGATATTATGTGTTAAGAGCTAACTCTCCGGACCTCCAGGATCAGAACGTTACAAGCATGATACGAACTAGCTAAAGTTGGCAAGTAAGATGGGTTCACTTGAAAACTTGCATACATTGAATGCAAGAGTTTCTTGAATATCTTTGAAACTTTTGAGAAAACTTGTAAAGATGAGATTTTAAGGGATTTATTAAAAGTAGTATGATCCATTAAAAATATGTTTGGGTTGAAAAAGTTTTTTAAAGATGTTTTATAGGTTCTTGAAATAGTGGTGGGGTCCATTGAAATTTGTGAAAGTTGTTTCATCTTTTTTTAATGAAAATCGTGGTGGGAGTTTGATGAAAATGATTTTGGAGATAGTTTTGGCGAAAAGATGTTTAGATTGCGTTTTGACAATTTTTACAGCACAACAAAGAGAGAGAGAGAGAGAGAGAGAGAGAGAGAGAGAGAGAGAGAGAAAGAGAGATGATGATGATGAAAACACAGCCTTTTTTTCATAAGGTAAAGTATCACATAGCTAAAGTTGAATCAATGACTTGTTTTTCATCTCATTTAAAAACCGAACCGGCCATGTTTGGTTACCCAAAATTCTTCAAAGTTTTATTTTGGTTTTCAATAAATTTCAAAATTTCAAACCCAACATCTTCAAATCTAAAAAGAAAATACAATATTTCAAATTTTTATCTAATCATTACCCAAACACAAAGATCAAACCACTTTTACAAATACCCAAAAAAAAAAAAAATCTACTCTTAAAAAATTATATTCAAACATCTTTCCAACTCTATCTATCCACTTTCACAAAACCCCAATACAAAACTTATTTTCAAAAAACTTTTATTCAAGATTTTCTCTCATTTTCCAAAATCCAATAAATAATACATCTCAAAACATTCTCAAAATTTTTATAACCACATATTATTCTTTCAATCTTTTCTTGGCAACCAAATACACTTAAAAGGATTAAGTTTACGGAGCATAGTTAGTGGCTAACAATAACAATATTTACCTGCAACAAACTGCTAGGCGAGGATGGGCCATGAGATATTGGTCTAGATTTTCTTCCATCGAGCTCAAATAGTTCACCTACATCATTCATTTATAAAGAAACATAAGAAAATTAAAATAAAAATTTCAAAAGCATCTCTGGAAATCTGAAAGTACAAAGCATATTCAACCCCCCCCCCCCCAATTTTTCTGTCTTGAGAGAGAGAGAGAGAGTCATAAGAAAGTACCATCGACACATGCAAAGCAGATGAAATGAGCGTCCGCATTATCTGAAGCCTGTTAAAATCCTGGGTGAGTGGAGTAGCACAAACAATACGAACAAAGTATACATATATAGTGAATGAAGAGATGCCTATGTTTCTTTTTTTAACAGTTAGCAATTTCCTTGAGATCTAGGTTGGAAACCCTTGGAGCCCTTGTTTGAACAGTTTCCTCATATCTGGCATGCCTCGTCCAGCACACGACATACGCAGAGAGAAACCAAGCACTCCAATTCCTACCCTAGCATTCACCAGTTCTCAACTCCCAGCGCACCCTAAATTCCTGGGCATTGCTTTCCTAACTTGTTCCATGGGGCACCGAGCCTATCATGTCCTCATTATGGCAGCCAAAGAAAAGGACCGTGAAACATTTTAAGAATTAAAATGTTCTATCCACATCCATTCCATTCAGTCTAATATTAGTTCATTCTAATGTTCAATGTCTTAAGGATAACTTTGAATATCACAAATTATTCTCCAAAAAAAAATATCACAAATTATTCTCCAAAGCCTACTTTTCCAGATTACCAGTTGCTTTCTCATTTTCTGATACGTCTCAATCTACTTTCAATTCATAAGTCCATTATCCTAAAACCTAGCTCTTTAAATAATGCAAAATTTTATCAGGAAAAATGATTCCTTAATATTCTGACATGAAATCTTTAAACCCCTTCCAGCCAGGCCTTGGGGATCAACAAGGAAGAGAAAAAATGTAAAAACTGACCTCTGTTTCACCAGCAGTAGCAGCTACTGAATGCGCAACTTCCATTTCTGTGTCATTCTCTAGAAATGCTGCACGCTACACACGTTCACAGAAACATATAATAAAAATGACAATTAAAAGGAAATCAGTAAGGTTTATAATTAGATTCAAACAGGGAGAAGAGGGAGAGGGGGAGGGGGGGGGGGGGTGTGGAGGGAATAGAAACAAAACCTCCAATGGATCCATTGTTGCAGTGGTTTTAAGAAATCTATCCATGAATGATCCCTCGACTGAAATTAATGAGACAAAATAAGCAAATATGGAAAATTGGGGAAGTGATAAGAATTTTATTAAAAATATTAAGCAAGTACCAAAAGAAGGAAAAAGCATTTCGATTGCAACTCTTAGCTTTCACATAAGGATGTACTCAAGAAAAAAGGTGAGCATAAGCAGATGGGACTAGCAATAACTCTGCAGCAGGAGCCAGCGCCTAGCTGAAATTAACTCGCCACTTTTTTTTTTTTCCTCTAGTTTTCTTTCATTTGTTTCTTTTATTTTGGACAATGGGAAGGTTGCTTGCTCTTTCTGCTTGTTTTCCCCATTTATTTCATCTCAATTATTATTGGATCAAGAGACTTTCTCAAACTGTATGACCATAACATTTCATGCCTATATTTCAACTGGAGAGCCTTTTTGTTTTACACCGAAAGGATTTTACAGTTATTTTCTCGGGAAAAGCAGCAGTGTGAGAAGCTAAGAAAATGACCATTAGAAAGAGAGGGAAAAGAAAAGGTAAGAAAGGAACCATGGTCATTTCTTGAAAATTAAATGTGATGAACTTACGAAGCTTAATCTCGGATGTGATGTTCCCAACAGCATGAAGAAGTCCAATTGTTCCACAAGCATTACCCACAGTTTGTTTCATAAAATACGCTTTACTGCTAGTTTCCTGCAGCCAGAATTGTTTAAATGTCCTAAGACAAAAATGAAATTTCAAAATTATAATAGGCCACAAACTATGAATGGGGAATTCAACAATACAGTCTTCTAACAAGTTAATGTCATTCATGGATGATGACAATCTTTCATCAGTTCCAATTGGTCTACCCAAGAGTAAAAACACACGACTAGGTAGGGCTGTACAAAAACCAACCACATTCGCGTCACGAACTGGCCGAAATCGGTAGAGAACCGGTTGGCCGGTGGTAGAAAAATTATGAAAACCGACGTCGGCTAGTTTGGTCCCGGTTCGAACCTGGTTCAAACCGCCGTATCAGCCGATTATATATATATATATTATATTATACGTATATAAAACGACGCCGTTTCACATAAGTGAGTGAAATGGCATCAACCAAGGTTTAATAAGCCCACCCCTCCCCTCCCTCTTCTTCTTCTTCCCGATTCTTCTTCTTTCTCTCCTTTCTCACACAGTCACACGCAGCCCCAACGCCCTTTGCTCTCCTCCTCCTTCACAACGCCACTGACAGGTAACCAAAGAACCGACCGGAATCAAGCCAACACCAAGACTGCCGGTTTGCTCCCCTAATCGGCCGGTTCTAAACCTTTGAGAAATCTGTCGCTGCGGCTTCAGGTTTGGACCAAAACCGCGCCAATGACATCGGTTTTCACCATTATGTACAAATTGTGATAATAAAAATGTTTTAAAAAAGGCCTGAAATTGCCAATAATTTACAAGCTACAGAATTGATAGGGAGAAATTTAACTAAAATATAACAAGATCTTATGAGACCAGGAAAATCATGTTCAGCAATGCAAACATTCTATGGATAGCATATGATCATAAACTCATCGCCTCTCACCTTCTTTTCATTTGCCTGCAGAAGTCTCTCTTCTTCACTCTGAGGAAAATTGGAACTCTCAGCAAATAAGCAGACAAATACATCCTCAGTAAATTGTTAAGAGAAACACCTGTGATGTTATAGGATAAAGAAACAGAACTGCAAGTACAGGCTTTGGAACCATTTCCAAGAGTTCTGGATCCAAGCCATAAACATCAAAGCACTCTGCCTCATCCTCTGGAAGACCAAGACCCCAAAGGAACTGCAAAATGAAAAAAAAAAATGAAAGAGTACAACCTGAAAAGCCTTTACATAAACTCGAGCAAAGCTTTACATAATTAAGTGAGCCTTGTGAATTTTGTTTTTGATAAGTAAGAAATTTATTAAAAAATGTAATTAGGCATAGCCCAAATACACAGGAAGTGTACAAGAGAGAGACAAGTGAGCCACGTGAATTAAGACTTGTGAATTAAGACGCATTCTTCCCAAGAGGGACAATGGCAAAAGCCATGACGGCCACCATTACAGAAAATCAATTAACTAACGGTGCAATGGAGCTTGTGGAAGCAACAGTAAAAATGGCGGCCATTTAGATTGATAAAGCATCATGTTGTCTTTAATCGTGAAAATAGCCTTACGTCATTTTTTTTATACATCTAAAATTGCAATTAAATTTTCTAAAAAGCTTTCTAAAATAGACCAACGTTTAATGACCAGAGATAACAAAGAAGGAAAAAAAGTAGGGAATTTAGCGTCGAGAGCAAACTCAAACCCCAGTTTTCTGCAAATCAGAACCACTCTAGATGGTTATCGAAAGAAAAATGGAAAAAAGTAACATGTATACAGCTACCATTTTTCAACAGAAATATGCAAATCTAACTTCCAATATAGTAACTCATCAGTTCAACCGAATTTCTTCTCCAGTTTCTTTTACTTTCAATTTTCCGTTGTTTCAGTTTGATTTACTCTTCCTTTTAATGCTCTAATTTCCCAAAAAAAAAATTTACAAATTTCTCTCATAAATAGCCCTTAATGCTTAATCCACAGACAAGATGAAACAATATATTCACTTCATTTTTCCAAACCAAATTTTCAGAACAACCCCCGAAGTCTCCTTTCGGATCCAGGAACGTCTAGCAAATAAAAAAATAAAAAATTGCAGATCTTAGGCTACGGGTTGAGTGCGTAAATGGTTCAATACTTCTTTCTTATTCTGTCCCAACTTTGTTCTTTGTATCCAAACAGAGCCCAACAAGAAAAACAAAAAAAAATTAACAAAAATACCTGGTTCATAACATCAGGGTTAGCTTCAAGAGGAAGCCACCTCTTAGATGAAGGAATATCGAGTAAAGCAGCCATTTTTTTTTCTTGCTTTTTCTTCCTTCTGATACTGCCGAGGGGTTCTAGATTTGGGAGAGTAAACGTTTGTTTCTTGGATTTTATATATATATATAGGTTTTGGGATGAGATGCGACTATTTCGGACCGGACCATAATGCAACTCTGAGATTGAGACGTTTGGATTCGTAAGTCATCTCAGCTCATCTCAATTCATCTCATCTCAACTCATCTCATTACTATTCAGTAACTTTAACTCACAAATCTCACTACTATTCACAACTCATCTCATTACTATTCACAATCCATCTCAACTCATATCAACTCATCTCAACTCATCTTCGAATCCAAACGTCTAATTTAGATATGAGTTTAGATAGTTTGTAAATATTAAAATAAAAGTTAAATTATATATTATATTTTGTATAAGAATTTGAAAAAATTATTTTAGAATTTAAAAATGTTGAATTATTTATTATATTTTATGTGAAAATTTAAAAAAATTATAATAATGAGATGAGATGAGTTGAGTTAAAGTGAGTTTTGAATTCAAACATCTCCTTAACTAAGCCCCAAGGGTTTTAGATTTGGGGGAGTTTCAAATTGGTGGGTCATTGGAAGTGATACGAGAATTTTGAGTTTTAGAAGAAATTTTAAAATTTTTTTTTTAATATTATTATTATTATTATTTAAAAATTTTAAAAACTTGAATTGAGATTTAAAAAGGTTAAATTATTTATTATAATTTGTATATAAATTTAAAAATATTATAATGATGAGATAAGATGAGAATTTTATATTTTATCTTTGCCCCAAACCTATCGGGCTGATATGGATAAGAGATAGAAATGATATGATTTTAGATAAAAAAAAATTAAAAATAAAAAAAATATTTTTAGAATGTTATTTTTTAATATTATTATTATTTTGAGATTTGAAAAAGTTGAATTGTTTATTAAATTTTGAATAAAAATTTAGAAAAGTTGTAATTATGAGATGAAATGAAATGAAATGCTTTCTAAATCTAAACGAGACCTTAAGGTCACATCTTTGGAGTTGGTGATAACGATATATAATAGGTTCAATTCCCATTGGAACTGGACTCTCCAAATTGATTCCCTTTATTTCTACATAAAACGTTTTATCTACTTTATAAATGATGAGAAATAATATTTATAGATATAAATTGTGCAAGTATCACATACTTATTTAAAAAAAATTAAATATGAAACTTATATGAAAACATTAAATTTATAATAATGAAATTTATTATTTTTTAAAAGGAGTGTGCGGTGTTACACCATTTAATTAATATGTAAATACATGTATTTAAATAGAAGAATAAAAATGATAAATTATATGTTGATGCTTGGTTGGGAGATGATAATAATCATTTCTCTTTTTAAAATTATCTGTTGAGATTATAGCGTGAAATTTAGAGAAATAAATGCACAAGATATGATTCATTAACATTTTTTGCTATATGTGTGAGCCTTATGACTTGCAAATGGGTATACAAGATACAACTTGTTTTCAAGTCCTTATAAGAATGCCAAACAATATCATAATTTTGTTAAGGAACGCAACGTGACAGAAGAAAAAGAATATTTCTTTTGTATTATAACTTTGTACCAACTTGATGTATCGAGAAACGATCAAAATCCCACGCGTCACGGACATCACGGACAATTACATAAGGTACTCTACGGGCCCAAATGCCATGCACTTTGTTCGGAACATGTTCCTAATGCTGTCCACTGATGCACTCTACCTGCAAAAGATGAAGTTGGCCGCTTAGAGTATTTGAAGCATCTCCAATGTCTAAGTCAATGATATGTAAAAAGGGATATCATAAAAGTTTTGAATATCTAGTTACCTAAGTTGTTACCTTCTTATCATATATATAGTGATGGATATCAATATAGACCTAATTTTAAAGATCATTTACAAATTTTAGATAGGCCAATTACAAGGTCAAAAGTCAAGAAGATCAATGAGACAATGCAAAGATTGATACAATCCACTTGGGACGAGTTTAGCAAGAGCCCAACATTCAAGATGGATTTGAAGGATGAAAATCCAGTTTTGATTCATTTGATAAGCTATAAAAGAGGGCAACAACATGACTTAAAAGGCCTTGGGCACTTGAAGGCTTTCAACTTGTTTAACTCATTTAGAGTACTTATTTTATTAGTTTAGAATAATTGAGTTTATTATGGGAAGGACTTAAGGGACCTATGTAAGGGCTTGGGAAAATTATTATTTTATTTAACTAGGGTTAGGGTTTTACAGTAGTGAGTACTGTAGCTACACTGTAGATGCGGCACTATTCACACAAGGGGCGTTTTATTGAGTTAGGGTTAGGGTTTTACTGTAATGAGTACTGTAGCCACACTATAAATGTGGCACTATTCACTCAGGGGCATTTTTGGAATATGGAAATTTATTTTGGCTAGGGTTTTAATTAAGTTTTCCTTTAAATACTTTTTGTAGCCTTATTTTAATTAGTTTATGAAATTTGATGAATTTATTTATTGTGAGTTGAATTTATCTGTTTTTGTTCTTGAATGAACTTTTGAACTTATCAAAGGTAAATTACAACATTTGTTGCATTCCTCCTTATAATCTGAGTTATTGACATGTTCTTCAACGGGTCTAGATTTTAATATAATCTAAGTTCTTGAAACGAGTTCTCAACGGGTCTACATTCTCCATCCATTGACTTGATTTTGACTTTCTTGGGTGAGTTTTCAAATTGATTGTGGGTTCAAAGAATTCCATTCTCACAGGTTCATATTATTTGATATTCAGAGTAAGGTTTCCAATCTGATCTGATTCTATTTTTTAATTCTTGCATCTTTAATCTTGATTCTAAGGCTTCATTGTTCTAGGGTTGGAAAAAAAAAAAAAGTAGGCTGTCGAAATTCTTAGGGATTTGGGTTTGGCTGAAATTTGCATCTCCTAGGGTTTCAAAATTCTTGGATTTCTTGCATCTCTAAGTTTGTCAATTGCTTGGAGTGCCATTCCATTGATTCTCTTCTATTTCATTGTCAATTCTTGTGTGCTTGAATTCAATTGTTTGATTTTCACAATTGAGTATTGTCGTTTGTGATTTAATTAGAGAGAAAAAGAGAGAAGAAGAGAAAAGAAAAGAAAATTCAAGAAAGAAGAAGAAGAAGATAAGAAAATGTAGCATATTTAAAAGTTGCTACATAGTTACAACAAAGAGGAGGAAATACATTTATTGATTAATCTTTATCATCAAAGGGGATGAATACATCTTTCTAGCTGGTATCTTGTTTTATAATTACTCTTTCTCTCGTATAAATTCCTTGAATCTCGTGTCATTTTATTCCTTCATTGTTTCTTGTTCTTGTTTCTTGGATCTATATTACTAGTTGAAATAATACAAGATTGTATTGTCTTGATTTTAGTTCAACTAGTTCTTAAAGAACTTGAGCGGGAAAACTATTGAGGTAAAAGGTAAAAGAGTGTGAGACTATTATTTAGGAAAAAGCCAATTAAGAGTGAAACACGAGTGGAGTGTCATTATTCGAGTATAAACACACATAAGGGAGTGTGTGAGGTTTTCTATTAACATTCTTTTTGTGCAGTACATTACGATGTCTCATAGGAGTAGCTCATCACTAAAGGGGATGACAGATAACTCATCTTTTGTGTTGCAAGCCATGCAACAACAATTTGAACAGTTGAACTTAGTATTAGGTGAAGTGAGCGATATGATGGATCATCAAGATGTGTTAATTGGAAATCTACAGTGCATGAGAGATAGGAGGCGACGTGAGTTTAGTGTTGAAAATATGTATAAGAAAGAAAAGTATGGTGATTCTCTTGTTACTAGGCGTGCACTCAATACTCAAATTAAGATGGATGATACAAAGCAACAGAACGAGAACATTTTTCATACTAGATGCCACATCAACAACAAGGTATGTAGTATGATCATTGATTTGACGAGTTGTATTTATTTGGCTAGCACTACTTTAGTTGAAAATTTGAATTTGCCTACCTTGAAACACCCTAGACTATACATGTTGCAGTGGTTCATTGATTGTGGGGAGGTTAGGATAAATAAGCAAGTGCTAGTTTCTTTTTCAAGGAAAATACCAGGATATGATTCTTTGTGATGTAGTGCCTATGCATACTAGCCATATTTTGTTGGGGAAGCCGTGGCAGTATGATAGGAAGGTGATCCATTATGAGTTAAGGAACATGTGCAGTTTTGAAAATGATGGAAAAACAATCAAACTTGCTCCTTTAACTCCAACACAAGTCCATGGGGACCAATTGAAAATGAAAAATGAGGTTGCTCAAAAAAGAAAGAGTAAAAATGAGAGTGATAAAAAAAAAAAAAAGTGAGAGTGATCGAAAAAGAAATTGAGCTAAAAAGCAAGAGTGAAAGTAAGATTGAGCTAAAAAGTAAGAGTGAATGTGAGATTGAGAAAAAAAGAAATAGTGAGGCCGAAAAGGAGAGAGAGAGAGAAAAAAAAGATGAGACTGAGGCTGAGACCTCAAGAAAAGAGAGAATGAGTTGAAAAATAATTGTCAGGTCGAGAATTCAAATAAAGATGAAGAAAAAGAGAGTGACAGAATAAAAAAGACTGAAAGGGAAAAAGAGAGTGAAAAAGAAAAAGAGTGGAAAGAAAAGAAAGAGTGAAAAAAGTGAGAGAAAAACAAAGAGAAAATTGAGTTTTTATGCTAAGGCGTGTCTTAATACTAACGGACTTGACGTATCTTTGCCTAGTGTTGTTGTCTCTTTGTTGCAGGAATATGAGGTCGTGTTTCCTAGCGGTGTGTTTAGTGGATTGCCACCTATTAGGAAGATAGAGCACTACATTGATTTTGTGCTAGGTGCAACAATTCCTACTCAACCTTTCTTTGAAGAACATAAGTCATTGACGCACTTGAAGGGTCAAAATAAGTTGAATAAAATGCATGCCAAGTGGATGCAATTCATTGAGACATTTCCTCATGTAATCAAGTACACACAAGGTAAAGAAAATTTTTTGGTTGATACTTTAGCAAGAATGTATGTCCTTGTCATCATTTTAGATGCAAAGTTAATGAGACTTGAATATGATAATAAATTGTATGCCAATGATGATGGCTTGGCTAGTGTGTATGGAGTACGTGAGAATGCATCATTTGATCAGTTCTATAGTCTATATTGGTATTTGTTTAAAAAGAATAAACTTTGTGAGCCTACTAGTCTTATGCGTGAGTTGCTTGTGCATGGATTTGGTTTGATGAATCATTTTGGTGTAAAGAATATTTTATATGTGTTACATGAACGTTTGTGGGAGTATCATTTGACATTCATTGACGTGTTGCATGAACGTTTGTGGAAGTATAATTTTTCATTTATTAACGTGTTGCATGAACGTTTGTGAGAGTATTACTTGTCATTCATTGAGTTTGCAAATAATTGGAGGGGTCATTTTGGTGTAAGGAAAGCTTTAGGTGTGTTTCATAAACATTTGTGGAAGTATCATTTGCCATACATTGATTTCATAAACGTTTGCGGGATTATCATTTGCTTTTCATTGAGTTTGCATATAATTTGAGTAGTTATTTTGGTGTAAGGAAGACTTTAGATATGTTTCATGAACATTTGTAGGAGTATTGTTTGTCATTCATTGAGTTTACATATAATTAAAGCGTTCATGCTACTACTCAATTTTCACATTTTGAAATTGTTTATAGACTTAATCCACTTACTCCTTTAGATTTAATATCTTTACTAGTTGATGACAGGAGTATCTTGGATGGAATATTCCAAATTCTTGAACAAATTAATGATAATGCATATCAAGTGAATCATGCAGGTAAATATCATGTTTCTGCTATTTTCAATGTTACTAACATTTTTCCTTTTGATTCAGGTGGAGATTCAAGGTCGAATCCTTTTGAGGAGAAGGGAAATGATAGGCACCAACATGGACCTAGTTTTAAAGATCATTTGCAAGTTCCAGATGGGTCAATTACAAGGTCAAGAGCTAAGAAGATCATGGAGGCAATGCAATGATTGATGCAATCCACTTGAGACAAGTTTAGCAAGAGCCCAACATTCAAGATGGGCTTGAAGGATGAAGATTCAGTTTTGATTCACTTGATAAGCTATGGAAGAGGACAATAACATGACTTAAAAGATTTGGGCACTTGAAAGCTTTCAAATTATTTAATTCATTTAGAGGACTTATTTTATTAGTTTATGAAATGAAGTTCTTTTCTATAAAAAAAAAAAAAAAAAAGAGTTTATTATGGGAGTGACTTAATGAGGGCCTATGCAAGGGCATGTTGAAAAAATTATTATTTTATTGAACTAGGGTTAGGGTTTTACTGTAGCGAGTTGATATGAACCCGCGGGAATAAAATCCGTTGAACCCACAATCAATTTGAAAACTCCCCAAGAAAGCCAAAATCAAGTCAATGGATGGAGAATTTAGACCCGATGAGAACTCATTTCAAAAACCTAGATTATATTAAAATTTAGACCCGTTGAAGAACCCGTCTCAAGAACCCAGATTACAAAGGAGGAACGCCACAAAGGTTGTGATTTACCTTTGATAAGTTCAAAAGTTCAATTAAGAACAAGAGGAGTAAAACTCAATTTACAATGAATAAATTCATCAAATTTCATAAACTTCTAAAAAAGAGGTTACAATGTCGCAGCTACAGTAACGCTACAGTAACCTCTTGAAACCCTGGCTCAATAAAATAATAACTTCCCAACATGCCCTTGCGTAGGCCCCCTTAAATCATTCCCGTAATAATCTCAATTATTCTAAACTAATAAATAAATCATTTAAATGAATTAAATAAATTGAAATCTTTCAAGTGCCCAAAGCCTTTAAGTCATATTGTTGCCCTCTTCCATAACTTGTATCAAATGAATCAAAACTGAATCTTCATTCTTCAAGCCCATCTTTAATGTTGGGCTCTTGCTAAACTCGTCCCAAGTGGATTGTATCGCCTCATTGATCTTCTTGGCTCTTGATCTTGTGATTGACCCATCTAGAATTTGCAAAAGATCTTTAAGACTGAGCCCACTTTGGTTCCCATCACAAGACTGAACCCGTGGGAATGAATTCCCTTGAACCCACAATCAATTTGAAAACTCCCCAAGAAAGCCAAAATCAAGTCAAGGATGGAGAATCTAGACCCGATGAGAACTCATTTCAAGAACCTAGATTATATTAAAATCTAGACCCGTTGAAGAACCCGTCTCAAGAACCCAGATTACAAAGGAGGAACGCCACAAAGGTTGTGATTTACCTTTGATAAGTTCAAGAGTTCAATCAAGAACAAGAGGAGAAAACTCAACTCACAAATAAAATTCAATATTGTCTAAATCTCAAATGAGGCTACAAAGAGTTTTTAAAGCCAAACCTAATCAAAACCCTAGCCAAAATAATGCCCCTTTTACCCAAAATTACCCTTGATGAACAGTAGCAGCTACAGTACGCGCGGCTACAGTAACCCCAACAGTAAATTGATGAAACCCTAGTTCCTAAAATGTAATTTTCCAAATAAGCCCTTGGCCAAAATACAAGGCCTTTCCAAAAACATAGTTCAAAAGAAATAAGACATGTGAGTCAAGCATCTTCAAGCCCACTTATTCTAAACTAACAAAATAAATCATTTAACCAAATTGGAAGCCTCCAATAACAATAGCCGTATCTTTAAGTCATGTCTTCCACAGCTTGAACAAAGTGGATCAAAACTGGTTCTTTTTCTTTCAGACCCATCTTCAATGTTGGGCTCTTGCTGGCTTCATCCCAGGTGGATTGCACCAATCCTTGCATTGCTTCCTTGATCTTCTTGGCCCTTGATCTTGTAATTGGCCCATCTGAAACTTGCAAAGGATCTTTAAGAGTAGGCCCACCTTGGTTCCTATCATTCCCCCTCTCCTCAAAAGGATTCGACCTCGAATCTTCACCTACATCAAAAGGAGAAAGATCAGAAACATTGAAAGTTGCAGAAACTTTATACTCACCTGGAAGATCCACTTTATATGCATTGTCATTAATTTTCTCAAGAATTTGGAAAGGTCCATCTCCTCGAGGATGCAACTTAGTCCTTCTATGGGCTGGGAATCTTTCTTTGCGCATGTGAACCCAAACCCAATCTCCTGGTTCAAAGATGACACGCCTTCGTCCTTTATTGGCTTGGGAAGCAACCCTTTCATTCTTTTGGGCAATTTGAAGTCGTACCCTCTCATGAAGTGACTTCACCAACTCCGCCTTCTTTTGTCCATCCAAACTACTCCTGTCATCAACAGGTAAAGGCATCAAATCCAAAGGAGTAAGTGGATTAAATCCATAAACAATTTCAAAAGGAGAGTATGCATCGTCCTATTATATGCAAATTCTATAAATGGCAAACAATCCTCCCAAGTTTTTAAATTCTTATGAACAACAGTGCGTAAAAGCTGAGTTAAAGTCCTATTAACTACTTCAGTCTGACCATCAGTCCGTGGATGACAAGTAGTGGAAAATAAGAGCTTAGTACCCAATTTCCCCCACAACACATTCCAAAAGTAGCTAAGGAATTTAACATCCCTATCAGAAACAATACTCCTAGGTACACCATGGAGTCGCACTATCTCCCTGAAAAACAAGTCAGCTATATTTGTTGCATCATCTGTTTTATGGCATGGAATGAAATGTGCCATCTTACTGAATCTATCCACAACAACAAAAATAGAATCTCTACCCCTTTTGGTCCTAGGCAGCCCCAAAACAAAGTCCATAGATATGTCTACCCATGGCTCACTAGGAACGGGTAAGGGTGTATACAACCCATGTGGCAAAACCTTAGATTTGGCCTTTCTACATGTAATGCACCTTCCACAAATACGGTTAACATCTCTCTTCATCTTAGGCCAAAAGAAATGTTCATGCAAAATGTCTAAAGTTTTCTTGGCACCAAAGTGTCCCATTAATCCCCCACCATGTGCCTCACGCACCAATAATTCACGCATAGAACAATTTGGCAGACAAAGTTTGCTTTCTTTAAACAAATAACCATCATGCTTGTAAAACTTACCAAATGCCGCCTTATCACATGCCACATACACATTTGAAAAATCAGCATCATCGGCATACATGTCTTTCACGTATTCAAACCCAAGCATTTTGGCACTCATAGAAGTAAGAAGTACATACCTCCGGGATAGAGCATCAGCAACAATGTTCTCCTTACCTTGCTTGTAACGGATGACATAGGGAAAGGTCTCAATGTATTCCATCCATCTAGCATGCCTTTTATTCAACTTACCTTGACCCTTGAGATGCTTCAATGATTCATGATCGGTGTGGATCACAAATTCCCTTGGCCATAGGTAGTGCTGCCAAGTCTCTAATGCACGAACAAGAGCATAAAGCTCTTTGTCATAAGTAGGGTACTTCAGGGATGCCCCACTTAACTTTTCACTGAAGAAGGCTATGGGCCGCCTATCCTGCATCAAAACGGCTCCAATCCCTATTCCTGAGGCATCACATTCAATCTCAAAAGCTTTGTTAAAATCAGGTAATGCTAACACAGGTGCAGAGCACAACCTTTCCTTAATAGTGGCAAAAGCATTCTCTTGATTAGCGCCCCAATGAAACCCAACATTCTTTTTAATTACTTCAGTGAGTGGTGCAGCAATGGTGCTAAAGTCTTTAACAAAACGCCGATAAAAGCTAGCTAACCCATGAAAGCTTCTTACCTCAGTGATGCTTTTTGGCGTTGGCCACTCCTTGATGGCCTTGACTTTCTCTTCATCCACCTCAATACCCTTTGTACTAACAACGTAACCAAGAAAAATAACTTTTTCCATGCAAAATGCACATTTCTTGAAATTAGCATACAACTTTTCACATCTCAACACATCAAACACATATCTCAAATGCTCAATATGTTCATTTAAGTTCTTGCTGTACACTAAGATATCATCAAAGTACACAACCACAAACTTGCCTATGAATGCACGTAGGACATGGTTCATTAATCTCATGAAAGTACTGGGCGCATTTGTAAGTCCAAATGGCATAACCAACCATTCATAAAGCCCATACTTAGTCTTAAAAGCAGTTTTCCATTCATCACCCTCTTTCATTCTAATTTGATGGTACCCACTTTTAAGATCAATTTTACTGAAAATACATGAACCATGCAATTCATCAAGCATATCATCCAATCTAGGAATGGGATGGCGATACTTTACCGTGATATTGTTGACCGCCCTGCAATCAATGCACATCCTCCACGTCCCATCCTTCTTTGGCACTAGTAGCACTGGTACTGCACAAGGGCTCATGCTCTCCCTCACGTACCCCTTGCTCATCAAATCCTCAACTTGCCTCTGAAGCTCCTTTGTCTCCTCTGGATTACTCCTATAGGCTGGTCGGTTTGGAATAGCAGCCCCGGGCACAAAATCAATCTGGTGCTCAATGCCTCTAATGGGTGGCAACTCATTTGGCATCTCCTCCGGGAATACATCCTCAAACTCCTGCAACAAAGAAACAGCCAAACTAGGAAGAGACTGGTTAGTTTCATCAAGAGTAAGATAAGACTCTTTATAGACAAGAAAAATCATAGGGCGATCTGCGAAGAAAGCCATCTTAACCTCACTCTCTCTTGCATAGAAACTCACTTTTGCCTTTCCTTTTCTCTCAGAAGACTCTCTTTCTTTTTTCTCTCGTGGCTCCACTATTTTTTCTTTACTCTCAGCCACCTCTCTACTTTCTTTCTCACTCTTTCTTTTATGCTCATATTCACTCTCACTCTTTCTTTTTTGCTCAATCTCTTTTTCACTCTTCCTTTTTTGATCACTCTCATTTTCACTCTTTCTCTTCTGATCACTCTCATTTTCACTCTTTCTTTTTTGAGCAACCTCACTTTTCAATTTCAATTGGTCCTCATAGACCTGGCTTGGAGTTAAAGGAGCAAGTTTAATTGTTTTGCCCTCCTTTTCAAAGCTGTACATGTTCTTGAACCCATCATGTGTCACTCTCCTATCATACTGCCACGGCCTCCCCAACAAAATATGGCCCGCATGCATAGGCACAACATCACAAAGCACCTCATCTTGATACTTCCCAATAGAAAAAGTAACTAACACTTGTTTATCCACCCTAACCTCTCCACAATCATTCAACCACTGCAATTTGTATGGTCTAGAGTGTTTTAAGGTTGGTAAATTCAATTTCTCAACCAAAGTAGTGCTAGCCACATTAGTACAACTCCCTCCATCAATGATCATACTACATACCTTATTGTTGACATGGCATCTAGTATGGAAAATGTTCTCTCTCTGTTGCTCTGCATCATCCACCTTAATGTGTGCATTAAGAGCACGCCTGGCAACAAGAGACTCACCTGTCACAGGGTATACCACTCCATCATCATCACTAGCATCATCCAACTCGGGCACCTCATCACTATCATCCTCACTCTCAGTCATCACCTCCCCATTGTCACGCATAATCATCACCCTCCTATTTGGACATTGAGAAGCAATGTGCCCTGAACCCAAACACTTAAAACATTTGATATCTCTATTCCGTGAAGGTTGGGATTCTACCTTGGGTTTGTTGCTAGTTCCCTCATCTTTTCCCTTAGGTGGTTCGGTCTTTCTCTTTGCTTCAGCTGGATCATTCCTATCCCATTTTGATTTCCAAGTAGTGCTAGAAACCGTAGTGTACCTTGCTGTCCCTTTTCTCTTTAATTGCCTCTCCACCTTCATAGCCATGTGCACCATGTCCTCTATCTCCACATAATGCTGCAATTCAATTACATTGGCTATGTCCCTATTCAACCCACTCAAAAATCTAGCCATGGTGGCCTCTCGGTCCTCCTCTACATTAGCCCGAATCATCGCCACCTCCATCTCCTTATGGTAATCCTCCACACTCCTAGACCCCTGTGTAAGATTTTGTAATTTCTGGAAAAGGTCTCTATAGTAATGGCTAGGAACAAATCTCCGCCTCATGAGAGCTTTCAACTCTCCCCATGTCTCTATAGGCCTCTCATAATTCCTTCTCCTATTGGTCACTAATTGATCCCACCAAATAATAGCATAATCAGTGAACTCAATTACCGCCAACTTCACTTTCTTCTCCTCAGAGTAATTATGGCAATCAAACACCAACTCTATTTTTTTCTCCCACTCTAGATAAACCTCAGGGTCAGTTCTACCTTGGAAAGATGGTATTTTCATTTTGATGCTACCAAGGTCCCTATCTACACCATCCCGACCCCTTAGATTCCCCTCAAGTCCTCTTTCATGCCTAACTCCTCTATTTCTACCCGACCCAACGTCAGATGCTATATCTTCCTCTTCCTCACCATCTCCTTCATTCTCATACTGATTTTCAACTCTATGCTCACGTCGCCTCCTATCCCTCCTACCTTGTAGATTTCTAATCGCTGCTTCTTGATGATCCATCCTATCCCTCACTTCACCCAACACCATGTTCAACCGCTCAAACTGTTGTTGCATGGCTTGCAACACAAAGGATGAGTTATCTGCTCTCCCCCTTGGTGATGCGCTACTCCGATGAGACATTATCAGGAGCTACACAAGAGAAAGTTAGTGGCAAAAAAAAAAAAAAGTAAACCTCACACACTCCCTCACGTGTTTACACTCGAATAATGACACTCCACTCGTGTTTCACTCTTAATTGACTTTTTTCGATAATAGTCTCACACTCTCTTTGCCTTTTACCTCAAGAGTTTTCCCACTCAAGTTCTTTAAGAACTAATTGACTCAATCAAGACAAAGCAACCTTGTTTTATCCCAACTAGTAATTAAGTCCAAGAAACAAGAACAAGAGAAACACGGAAGGAATGAAAAAAAAAAAAATGGCACGTGAATCAAGGAAATTATACGAATGAAACAGTAGCAATAAGACAAGATATCAACTAGAATCACCCCCTTTGATGATAAGGATCAAGAAAAAAAATTTCGAATTTTTTTTTTTTTCACGATTTTTTTTTTCTTTTCCTTTCTTTTCTTTTCTTTTCCTTTCCTTTCACCAACTGATTTGATCACAATCAAGAATAAACAGTTGAGAAAACCCTAACAATAACTCAAAAACCCTTGGGCAAGTGATATACGGCAGCCCCTAGAACAAGAGATTTCAGCCAACACAAACCCTAGAACAATGAATTTCAGCAACCCTACTAACCACCACTATTTTTTTTTTGTAATCAATCCTAGAACAATGACGCCCTAGAATTAAATATGCAAGAAATAAAAGATAGAATAAGACCTGATTGGAAACCTTGCTCTGAATACCAAATGATATGAACCCGTGGGAATGAATTCCCTTGAACCCACAATCAATTTGAAAACTCCCCAAGAAAGCCAAAATCAAGTCAAGGATGGAGAATCTAGACCCGATGAGAACTCGTTTCAAGAACCTAGATTATATTAAAATCTAGACCCGTTGAAGAACCCGTCTCAAGAACCCAGATTACAAAGGAGGAACGCCACAAAGGTTGTGATTTACCTTTGATAAGTTCAAGAGTTCAATCAAGAACAAGAGGAGAAAACTCAACTCACAAATAAAATTCAATATTGTCTAAATCTCAAATGAGGCTACAAAGAGTTTTTAAAGCCAAACCTAATCAAAACCCTAGCCAAAATAATGCTCCTTTTACCCAAAATTACCCTTGATGAACAGTAGCAGCTACAGTATGCGCGGCTACAGTAACCCCAACAGTAAATTGATGAAACCCTAGTTCCTAAAATGTAATTTTCCAAATAAGCCCTTGGCCAAAATACAAGGCCTTCCCAAAAACATAGTTCAAAAGAAATAAGACATGTGAGTCAAGCATCTTCAAGCCCACTTATTCTAAACTAATAAAATAAATCATTTAACCAAATTGGAAGCCTCCAATAACAATAGGCCGTATCTTTAAGTCATGTCTTCCACAGCTTGAATAAAGTGGATCAAAACTGGTTCTTCTTCTTTCAGACCCATCTTCAATGTTGGGCTCTTGCTGGCTTCATCCCAGGTGGATTGCACCAATCCTTGCATTGCTTCCTTGATCTTCTTGGCCCTTGATCTTGTAATTGGCCCATCTGGAACTTGCAAAGGATCTTTAAGAGTAGGCCCACCTTGGTTCCTATCAGTTACCTTCTTATCATATATATAGGCTTGAGAAATAATGGATAAGTACCAGCTACAAGCTTGATCCTCTCATTGTTCTTATCGGCTCAACTTGATAATCATCCGAAGAGGTTGGGCTTATCCTAACATACTAGTCTTATCATCTTATCTAGCCCGTACGACGGTTACCTCATGGGTTCGTATGTTCTCTTAGATGTGGGCAACTAATCCATTCTCGCTTTGGGTTCACATCCGACTGGCTTCCTAAGCGGGCTATAAAGGTCCCTCCACACTTTATTTTGTCAACTCCAAATGAAGCATCACTGTTTGTCCTTTGAGACTCTCAAGTGACTATATTTGTACTTGTTTTTGGTGATGATATTTTAATCACAGGGTCATCCACTATTGTTGTTTCCTCCATTATTCAAGCAGTTGGATCATGGTTTGCTCATCACACCGAGCTCAAGCTCTCAGCTTATAGCTTGTGACTCTGATTGGGCAATTTTGCCTAGTGACCGGCGATCTACGAGTAGTTGTTGCATATTCTTTAGCATTAATCTCATTTCATGGAGCTCAAAGAAGCAATCAACCATGGCAAGGTTGAGCACTGATGCAAAATATAGGGCAGTTGCAAACACTACATTTGAAATTATTTGGTTGTAGTCTCTTTGATGAGATCTTGGTATCTTACAGTGTCATGCACATATTCTCTCGGGTGATAACATAGGGGCAACATACTTAACAACAAACCCATTCTTCCACAAAACATGTAGAATTAGTGATAGGAACCAAGGTGGGCCTACTCTTAAAGATCCTTTGCAAGTTCCAGATGGGCCAATTACAAGATCAAGGGCCAAGAAGATCAAGGAAGCAATGCAAGGATTGGTGCAATCCACCTGGGATGAAGCCAGCAAGAGCCCAACACTGAAGATGGGTCTGAAAGAAGAAGAACCAGTTTTGATCCACTTTATTCAAGCTGTGGAAGACATGACTTAAACATACGGCCTATCGTTATTGGAGGCTTCCAATTTGGTTAAATGATTTATTTTATTAGTTTAGAATAAGTGGGCTTGAAGATGCTTGGCTCACATGTCTTATTTCTTTTGAACTATGTTTTTGGGAAGGCCTTGTATTTTGGCCAAGGGCTTATTTGGAAAATTACATTTTAGGAACTAGGGTTTCATCAATTTATTGTAGGGGTTACTGTAGCCGCGCGTACTGTAGCTGGTACTGTTCATCAAGGGTAATTTTGGGTAAAAGGGGCTTTATTTTGGCTAGGGTTTTGATTAGGTTTGGGTTTAAAAACTCTTTGTAGCCTCATTTGAGAGATTAGACAATATTGAATTTTATTTGTGAGTTGAGTTTTCTCTTCTTGTTCTTGATTGAACTCTTGAACTTATTAAAGGTAAATCACAACCTTTGTGGCGTTCCTCCTTTGTTATCTGGGTTCTTGAGACAGGTTCTTCAACGGATCTAGATTTTAATATAATCTAGGTTCTTGAAATAAGTTCTCATCGGGTCTAGGTTCTCCATCCTTGACTTGATTTTGGCTTTCTTGGGGAGTTTTCAAATTGATTGTGGGTTCAAGGGAATTCATTCCCACGGGTTCATATCATTTGGTATCAAAGCCAATTTTCTAGTTGATATCTTGTCTTATTGCTACTGTTTCATTCGTATAATTTTCTTGATTCACGTGCCATTTTTTTTTCATTCCTTCCGTGTTTCTCTTGTTCTTGTTTCTTGGACTTAATTACTAGTTGGGATAAAACAAGGTTGCTTTGTCTTGATTGAGTCAATTAGTTCTTAAAGAACTTGAGTGAGAAAACTCTTGAGGTAAAAGGCAAAGAGAGTGTGAGACTATTATCGAAAAAAGCCAATTAAGAATGAAACACGAGTGGAGTGTCATTATTCGAGTGTAAACACGTGAGGGAGTGTGTGAGGTTTACTTTTTTTTTGCCACTAACATTCTCTTGTGTAGCGCCTGATAATGTCTCATCGGAGTAGCGCATCACCAAGGGGGAGAGCAGATAACTCATCCTTTGTGTTGCAAGCCATGCAACAACAGTTTGAGCGGTTGAACTTGGTGTTGGGTGAAGTGAGGGATAGGATGGATCATCAAGAAGCAGCGATTAGAAATAGAGGAGTTAGGCATGAAAGAGGACTTGAGGGGAATCTAAGGGGTCGGGATGGTGTAGATAGAGACCTTGGTAGCATCAAAATGAAAATACCATCTTTCCAAGGTAGAACTGACCCTGAGGTTTATCTAGAATGGGAGAAAAAAATAGAGTTGGTGTTTGATTGCCATAATTACTCTGAGAAGAAGAAAGTGAAGTTGGCGGTAATTGAGTTCACTGATTATGCTATTATTTGGTGGGATCAATTAGTGACCAATAGGAGAAGGAATTATGAGAGGCCTATAGAGACATGGGGAGAGTTGAAAGCTCTCATGAGACGGAGATTTGTTCCTAGCCATTACTATAGAGACCTTTTCCAGAAATTACAAAATCTTACACAGGGGTCTAGGAGTGTGGAGGATTACCATAAGGAGATGGAGGTGGCGATGATTCGGGCTAATGTAGAGGAGGACCGAGAGGCCACCATGGCTAGATTTTTGAGTGGGTTGAATAGGGACATAGCCAATGTAATTGAATTGCAGCATTATGTAGAGATAGAGGACATGGTGCACATGGCTATGAAGGTGGAGAGGCAATTAAAGAGAAAAGGGACAGCAAGGTACACTACGGTTTCTAGCACTACTTGGAAATCAAAATGGGATAGGAATGATCCAGCTGAAGCAAAGAGAAAGACCGAACCACCTAAGGGAAAAGATGAGGGAACTAGCAACAAGCCCAAGGTAGAATCCCAACCTTCACGGAATAGAGATATCAAATGTTTTAAGTGTTTGGGTTCAGGGCACATTGCTTCTCAATGTCCAAATAGGAGGGTGATGATTATGCGTGACAATGGGGAGGTGATGACTGAGAGTGAGGATGATAGTGATGAGGTGCCCGAGTTGGATGATGCTAGTGATGATGATGGAGTGGTATACCCTGTGATAGGTGAGTCTCTTGTTGCCAGGCGTGCTCTTAATGCACACATTAAGGTGGATGATGCAGAGCAACAGAGAGAGACATTTTCCATACTAGATGCCATGTCAACAATAAGGTATGTAGTATGATCATTGATGGAGGGAGTTGTACTAATGTGGCTAGCACTACTTTGGTTGAGAAATTGAATTTACCAACCTTAAAACACTCTAGACCATACAAATTGCAGTGGTTGAATGATTGTGGAGAGGTTAGGGTGGATAAACAAGTGTTGGTTACTTTTTCTATTGGGAAGTATCAAGATGAGGTGCTTTGTGATGTTGTGCCTATGCATGCGGGCCATATTTTGTTGGGGAGGCCGTGGCAGTATGATAGGAGAGTGACACATGATGGGTTCAAGAATATGTACAGCTTTGAAAAGGAGGGCAAAACAATTAAACTTGCTCCTTTAACTCCAAGCCAGGTCTATGAGGATCAATTGAAATTGAAAAGTGAGGTTGCTCAAAAAAGAAAGAGTGAAAATGAGAGTGATCAGAAGAGAAAGAGTGAAAATGAGAGTGATCAAAAAAGGAAGAGTGAAAAAGAGATTGAGCAAAAAAGAAAGAGTGAGAGTGAATATGAGCATAAAAGAAAGAGTGAGAAAGAGAGTAGAGAGGTGGCTGAGAGTAAAGAAAAAATAGTGGAGCCACGAGAGAAAAAAGAAAGAGAGTCTTCTGAGAGAAAAGGAAAGGTAAAAGTGAGTTTCTATGCAAGAGAGAGTGAGGTTAAGAGGGCTTTCTTCGCAGATCGCCCTATGATTTTTCTTGTCTATAAAGAGTTTTATCTTACTCTTGATGAAACTAACCAGTCTCTTCCTAGTTTGGCTGTTTCTTTGTTGCAGGAGTTTGAGGATGTATTCCCGGAGGAGATGCCGAATGAGTTGCCACCCATTAGAGGCATTGAGCACCAGATTGATTTTGTGCCCGGGGCTGCTATTCCAAACCGACCAGCCAATAGGAGTAATCCAGAGGAGACAAAGGAGCTTCAGAGGCAAGTTGAGGATTTGATGAGCAAGGGGTACGTGAGGGAGAGCATGAGCCCTTGTGCAGTACCAGTGCTACTAGTGCCAAAGAAGGATGGGACGTGGAGGATGTGCATTGATTGTAGGGCGGTCAACAATATCACGGTAAAGTATCGCCATCCCATTCCTAGATTGGATGATATGCTTGATGAATTGCATGGTTCATGTATTTTCAGTAAAATTGATCTTAAAAGTGGGTACCATCAAATTAGAATGGAAGAGGGTGATGAATGGAAAACTGCTTTTAAGACTAAGTATGGGCTTTATGAATGGTTGGTTATGCCATTTGGACTTACAAATGCGCCCAGTACTTTCATGAGATTAATGAACCATGTCCTACGTGCATTTATAGGCAAGTTTGTGGTTGTGTACTTTGATGATATCTTAGTGTACAGCAAGAACTTAAATGAACATATTGAGCATTTGAGATATGTGTTTGATGTGTTGAGATGTGAAAAGTTGTATGCTAATTTCAAGAAATGTGCCTTTTGCATGGAAAAAGTTGTTCTTCTTGGTTACGTTGTTAGTACAAAGGGTATTGAGGTGGATGAAGAGAAAGTCAAGGCCATCAAGGAGTGGCCAACGCCAAAAAGCATCACTGAGGTAAGAAGCTTTCATGGGCTAGCTAGCTTTTATCGGCGTTTTGTTAAAGACTTCAGCACCATTGCTGCACCACTCACTGAGGTAATTAAAAAGAATGTTGTGTTTCATTGGGGGGCTAATCAAGAGAATGCTTTTGCCACTATTAAAGAAAGGTTGTGCTCTGCACCTGTGTTAGCATTACCTGATTTTAACAAAGCTTTTGAGATTGAATGTGATGCCTCAGGAATAGGGATTGGAGCCGTTTTGATGCCGGATAGGCGGCCCATAGCCTTCTTCAGTGAAAGGTTAAGTGGGGCATCCCTGAAGTACCCTACTTATGACAAAGAGCTTTATGCTCTTGTTCGTGCATTAGAGACTTGGCAGCACTACCTATGGCCAAGGGAATTTGTGATCCACACCGATCATGAATCATTGAAGCATCTCAAGGGTCAAGGTAAGTTGAATAAAAGGCATGCTAGATGGATGGAATACATTGAGATCTTTCCCTATGTCATCCGTTACAAGCAAGGTAAAGAGAACATTGTTGCTGATGCTCTATCCCGGAGGTATGTACTTCTTACTTCTATGAGTGCCAAAATGCTTGGGTTTGAATACGTGAAAGACATGTATGCCGATGATGCTGATTTTTCAAATGTGTATGTGGCATGTGATAAGGCGGCATTTGGTAAGTTTTACAAGAAGTTTTACAAGCATGATGGTTATTTGTTTAAAGAAAGCAAACTTTGTCTGCCAAATTGTTCTATGCGTGAGTTATTGGTGCGTGAGGCACATGGTGGGGGGTTAATGGGACACTTTGGTGTCAAGAAAACTTTAGACATTTTGCATGAACATTTCTTTTGGCCTAAGATGAAGAGAGATGTTAACCGTATTTGTGGAAGGTGCATTACATGTAGAAAGGCCAAATCTAAGGTTTTGCCACATGGGTTGTATACACCCTTACCCGTTCCTAGTGAGCCATGGGTCGACATATCTATGGACTTTGTTTTGGGGCTGCCTAGGACCAAAAGGGGTAGAGATTCTATTTTTGTTGTTGTTGATAGATTCAGTAAGATGGCACATTTCATTCCATGCCATAAAACAGATGATGCAACAAATATAGCTGACTTGTTTTTCAGGGAGATAGTGCGACTCCATGGTGTACCTAGGAGTATTGTTTCTGATAGGGATGTTAAATTCCTTAGCTACTTTTGGAAGGTGTTGTGGGGGAAATTGGGTACTAAGCTCTTATTTTCCACTACTTGTCATCCACAGACTGATGGTCAGACTGAAGTAGTTAATAGGACTTTAACTCAGCTTTTACGCACTGTTGTTCATAAGAATTTAAAAACTTGGGAGGATTGTTTGCCATTTATAGAGTTGCATATAATAGGACGATGCATACTACTACTTCATACTCTCCTTTTGAAATTGTTTATGGATTTAATCCACTTACTCCTTTGGATTTGATGCCTTTACCTGTTGATGACAGGAGTAGTTTGGATGGACAAAAGAAGGCGGAGTTGGTGAAGTCACTTCATGAGAGGGTACGGCTTCAAATTGCCCAAAAGAATGAAAGGGTTGCTTCCCAAGCCAATAAAGGACGAAGGCGTGTCATCTTTGAACCAGGAGATTGGGTTTGGGTTCACATGCGCAAAGAAAGATTCCCAGCCCATAGAAGGACTAAGTTGCATCCTCGAGGAGATGGACCTTTCCAAATTCTTGAGAAAATTAATGACAATGCATATAAAGTCGATCTTCCAGGTGAGTATAAAGTTTCTGCAACTTTCAATGTTTCTGATCTTTCTCCTTTTGATGTAGGTGAAGATTCGAGGTCGAATCCTTTTGAGGAGAGGGGGAATGATAGGAACCAAGGTGGGCCTACTCTTAAAGATCCTTTGCAAGTTCCAGATGGGCCAATTACAAGATCAAGGGCCAAGAAGATCAAGGAAGCAATGCAAGGATTGGTGCAATCCACTTGGGATGAAGCCAGCAAGAGCCCAACACTGAAGATGGGTCTGAAAGAAGAAGAATCAGTTTTGATCCACTTTATTCAAGCTGTGGAAGACATGACTTAAAGATACGGCCTATTGTTATTGGAGGCTTCCAATTTGGTTAAATGATTTATTTTATTAGTTTAGAATAAGTGGGCTTGAAGATGCTTGGCTCACATGTCTTATTTCTTTTGAACTATGTTTTTGGGAAGGCCTTGTATTTTGGCCAAGGGCTTATTTGGAAAATTACATTTTAGGAACTAGGGTTTCATCAATTTACTGTTGGGGTTACTGTAGCCGCGCGTACTGTAGCCGGTACTGTTCATCAAGGGTAATTTTGGGTAAAAGGGGCATTATTTTGGCTAGGGTTTTGATTAGGTTTGGCTTTAAAAACTCTTTGTAGCCTCATTTGAGAGTTAGACAATATTGAATTTTATTTGTGAGTTGAGTTTTCTCCTCTTGTTCTTGATTGAACTCTTGAACTTATCAAAGGTAAATCACAACCTTTGTGGCGTTCCTCCTTTGTAATCTGGGTTCTTGAGACGGGTTCTTCAACGGGTCTAGATTTTAATATAATCTAGGTTCTTGAAACGAGTTCTCATCGGGTCTAGATTCTCCATCCTTGACTTGATTTTGGCTTTCTTGGGGAGTTTTCAAATTGATTGTGGGTTCAAGGGAATTCATTCCCACGGGTTCATATCAAGGGCCTAGAGGATTTCTGAAGTGAAAGGCTAAAGGGCCACCTCACTCTTTCAATTCTACACTCCGCCTAGAGAAAATATCTTGGGCTGATTTTTGTATATTGTATTGGGAAGAAAAGGCCAACAGTCAAGCTTCATTTCAGTATTATCACTTTGGATAACTTGTGTAAGAAGCCCTCTAGCCCAGTTCCCACGAAAAGCATCTCTCATTTACACTTTTCTTCGATAAAACACAAAAGACACTCTCAAACAGCTTTCCTGAACTCTTTTGACCAAGCTAATAGATATATCTTGGTTCGAAATGTTTATGGAGTACTGTTAACATGTGTATATGATTATTAGTTAAGGATTTGTTGCATGATCAAAGGTTTTGATAAAAGATTTTTTTAGATCTAGGAACTTGGAAATTGGAAGAGGAAAAACGATTTTTGTTTCAAGAAAGTTTGGATCTTTTGTGATTTAAACCTAGTCCAATGACTTTGATAATTTTATTGGAGGATCATAAGCCTCTTATATACATGTTAGAATATTAGTTTGAAGATATTTGATGTTATATTCAAAGATATGAATTTGAATGCAAAGAGATGTTCAGATAGACCAAGTGATGATGTTCTTGGCTAAATTCATGTTTTGGTTGATTTTTAACCATATGATCTTGAGTTTAAAGCTGAGAACTGTTTTAGGACACCTTTTTAAATCATGTGATGTTTTGGTTTGAAGATCCTATCTTTTTAAGTCGTGGATTAAGAGGTTGATCAAAACAAGTTATAAACATAAATTTGTTTTTGAACTTAGAAGAAAAACCGAAAAGTTCAAGTATGGTTTTAGTGATTTTGATGACTTATCTCCATGATTCAAAATATGATTATTCTTAGGAATGTGTTATGAGTATATTAGAAGAAAATTTTTGATTTAATTATGAGTTTTAAAATTTTAAAGAATTGCAACAAAAAATAAAGGGAAATGTAAAGGAATGTGGCCTATGTAAGTTTTGGCCACTATAGAGTTTTAATAGTTGTGTTTAGTTTTAAATTTTTCTAAATTTATTTTTGAGTTTATGATAAAATTTACATGAGGTATGTGATTTTTGGTAATTTTTGGAGTTAGGATATAAATACTTAAGTTAGGGATAAAATGGTCATTTTTCCATATGTTGAGGGTAAAATGGTAAGTTTACTCTAAGTTGATATTTTTTCATAATTTTCATTGTTAGTGATTAAGTTCTAACTTTTAGAAATCACTACTTTCAGTTCATCGTAATCGCGTTTGAGTTTTTGTCTAGAAACTCGAAAATTGAGGTAAATTAACTTTTAACTTACTATCAGTTTAATGTGTATGAGTGATAATTAAGGGAACTACAGTGTATGTATGTATGTTATCATATGTGTCATGCCAAGTCATTACATATTTATCTGTTATACAGAATTTATTCTATCACGAATTATTCATCTGTTACACTAGATATTCTGTCACGCATTGTTATACATTAGAAATATGTCATGTTAAGTTAAGTATGCCATTTGTTATATGTAAGTCATATCATGTGATATTCACTGTTGCAAGTATGTCAAGTTGTACTATGATTTTACTTATGACTTTGATTATGCATTCATGCTTTTACTGCCATGCATACATCATTAACCTGTGTGGAGGTTTTTTGTTATCTTAATGAGATTTGTAATCAAATCTCACTGTGGTAGTCCCAACTATCATCCTTCTCCCAAATGGTAGATCTTGTTATAGGATCTGAATGAGAATCGGGAATCAACCAACAGGAAACGGTCGACTAGGCGATGATGCGACGTAGATGATAATATATTAGTTACCTCAGATTACTATTTGTACTTATGGAGTTCAATCTCCAGCACTCTTTTGATCACAACTATTTTGGACTAGTGTTGTGATCTCAGTTATTTAGTATGCCATTATGTATGAAGTATGTTTTAAGTATTTGAGATATTTCAGTTTGGTGCATAGTATTGCTAAAGAAAAAAATTATCCGCTACGAATATTGCATAATACTAACTGCATATCAGGAACATTGCATCTTATATGTCATGAACGGGGACAAGTAACCTTGTGTTGCATGTCTCGACACTTCAAATGTTCGTCCGATCCCAACTGGAATTTGGGGGCGTCACACAGTGCGCGGCCAAAGGATCTCAACACGCCCAATGCATAGTAGAAGAGTCCCAGACTCACCCATGCATGGCCAGATGACTCTTGAACCACCCATGCACGGCCAAGGGAGTCTCGAACTGCCCATGTATTGCCAGAGCAGTCCCAAGCCGCCCAATGGAAGGCGAAAATAGTCTTGACTCACCCAATGTGCGGCCAAAGTATCTCAAACTCACCCCTACACCATCCTGACTCACCCAGCCAGCACGGACTCGCCACTGCATGCATCTTGACTCGCCACAGTAGCCTGACCCGGCCTACATTGCATCATGATTATGTGCTACATGTTGCATTTGGCTACGTGTTGCATCATCACCATGCATGGCTACCTGCGGAAACGCTGTGGACATGCATACATCTCAACCCAAACGAAGAAAAAAAAAATATAAGAGCAAGGAAGAGAAGAAAACACCAACTAGTAGTCGTCAATTTCAATCAAACTAAGATTGTCTACAGCGGCTGAAATGCTCCGGTTTGTCTCTCTCTAAGTTTATGTGAATTCTATTTTCACTAACAGAATTGACTCATGCAGGGTGATACATTGGTTATATAGCCCCATGCGAGCACCACCTAAACGACTTAACATGTCTCCACTGGGATGGTTTTCTTGACATTAACATGCAAGTGGGCACCCCAGTCCCCGCCGTGGCCAAAACACGGCTTCCAATGGACTCCCATCGGTGCACCTCAGACCTTTGTCACACTCCACCAGGACGAATCAGGTTTGTAAATCTTATACTTGTGATTGGAAATTATCTACGCTAACCAGCTTGACTTCTATAGCATTGACAATGAGGCGAGTCCAGCCTGAGTGCGCTGCTCGACCTCCTCCAAAGACTTGGGGCGAGTCCAGCCTGAATGTACTGCTTACCCCCCTTGTACACATGTCATAACTGCAAGCGGGTTACCTTCGAGAACAAGCCTTCAGATTTAACGTGCCTCCGAGCTCCACAACATCATTGAAAATGAAAAAAGTCAATTGAACATACATTTCTACAAGACTTAGGGCGAGTCCAATTTGAATTCACTCTTTGACCCCCCTTGCGCATGCAAGGGTCAACGAGGTGAGTCCAGCATGAATATGTTGCTCAACCTCATCTAAAGTTTACAAGATTAAGGGCGAGTCCAGTCTGAATGCACTGCTCGACCCCCTTGGGCATGCAAGGGCCAACGAGGCAAGTCTAGCTTGAATGTGCTGCTCGACCTCCTCGAAAGCTTCAAATACTTAGGGCGAGTCTAGTCTTACGAACTACTCAACCTCCCTCACGGCGTGTGATGCCCCTAGCCCCCCCTTGGGATTGGACGGTGACTGAAGTATCGGGACGTGTAACTCAAGGCTACATACCCCCCCGTACATGATAGTTAGGATGTAATGCACCTATTGTATTCTAACACTATGCAATAAATCGTAGCAGAAAAATTCATATATAACTAAGTAAGATTTTTAGCAATTGTAACAATAGCATGGTACCACAAGCTAATCATCCCAAAATATTTCACTAGTTCAATATATTTCCAAAATAGATACCGTTTGAATTCTCCCAAAATAAAAGGACCTCCAAGATTAAACTTAATCCTCTTTTTCACTATTTGACTACAAGTTCTGAGATCCCCCCTAAAAAACAAAACCCTAGAAGGCCATCCTGAGTCTACCTTGTCCTTGTTCAGTATCCTCCTTAGCTCTTCAAAGAGCTGCAACATTTATGTAATAAACTGGTCGGCGGCTTCAAGCCTTTCCACAATGGATGGCTCTGACAAGCTCTCAAGGCTCTTCGGGGCCTCCTTGACTATCTGGGTTGCTGGCCTCTTGCACTTCCCCATGGTTGGTCTCTTCCTATCTTGTAATAACTTCTACCATTTCGGGTTGGGAATGGAAGTGAAAACTACTACGGTGAGATTTTGAGAAATCTCAGTAAGTAAACATAATATTAGGGCTGCAAACGGTCCAGTCAGGTCCGGTGATGGACCATCATTAAGTAACTTATTAATGTGGATTATGTAACAAATTCAATAAAAAAATATTTTATATGGTCAATGATAATAAATTAGATGAAAATTATATTATTAATTTATATAATTACTATATAATTAACTAATTGATAATTTATAGAATATTAACAAGTATTAATAATATATTTAAAAATTTATATTGTTAATTGTACAATTATTATATATAAAATATATATAATTTTTTTTTATTTTTTATTTTTCATTCGGTCTGGTCCGGTCCGGTCCGAAAAGACCGTGGACCGTGGACCGGACCGAATGTTTTCGGTCCTCTAAAATATGGACAGGACCGGACCGGTCTAAGTCTCGGTCCGGTCCGGTCGGTCCGTTCGGTCCGACCGGACCGTTTATCACCCCTACATAATATACAACAGATAATATAAGCATATAAAAGCAAACCATGAAAACAAATGCATGAACATGTAGTTGACGTAAAACTTATCTTATGCAACTTTGGCCTTTAAAATAAAACATATTTTCCATCTTTTCATATGGATCAATAAACATGTAACATATCTTTAAGTTCATTACTTTGTTTATTTCTTATAGCATATAGTTGGACACCTCAAGTCTCCCTATGCACCATTGGTTCCATACTAGTTACCGCATCATCCAACGGCCCAATTGACCATGGTGAGTACGTCATAATCCTTAACTTATGCGGCAGTTTGCATATTTCACCTTCATCACATATAACACATGTGAGACATCCACTAGTTTTAGGTGCTACCCAGCTCCGATATCCTTTCCACAGGGATCCATTCGAGATCCACCGACGATACTTTATCGACCCAGGGGCTACCACTCCATTTTAGTCACTGCAGAGTGGACAGAAGAGTTCCACCAGGATATGTTCCTATCCTAGCATTTGAGGTCGTAATAAATATGTACAAACTATTTTCTTTGCAAACAATTTGCAACCCAAATGCATGTGACATGAGACTTGTACACATTTATTTTCATGAACCATATGAACATGTGAATGCCGTGAGTCATGCAATCATGTAGTCAAACATTGAATATCTCAAGTTATGGCTTGAAAGTATTAGAACATGTGAATACTTGGTTTACACATATGAACAATGGCATTCAACACTTATCAAATGGTAAAACAGTTTCATAACATCATTCACTATGCTTGGCCGACTTTCACTAGCCCATCCTTGGGCACCCCTTCTCTAAGATGGGCAAGGCCCTTGATGCTTCTTAAGTTCTTCTTTACATGCCAAAACTTGGACAAATGTCTAAGCGGGCTAAGACTAAGATAATAAAAGCGGAAAGTAAGGACTTAGCAAATGTCTAGGTCATCACATTATTGGAAGAGAAAAAGTCCAAGTGCATCTAAGAGTAGTTTGAGATTTGGCATTTTAACATTTTCTTAGCATGATGAGTTTATGCTTTTGTGAAATATATATTTTGTGGTCTTAGTATGATCTTTTAAAACATAGGATGTGATCTTTATATATTGCATAAATTGGTTTGAGTATGTGGTTTGAAGTTTGAAAGAACTACAACAAAATCAAGACTTTTGCCTTAAGTATGTTTCGGCCATTGCTTGGTTTATATGGTTGGGTATTGCTTTAAATTTTTATGATTTCATATTTGGTTTTAGGACAAAATATATAAGACAAATGTAAATTTTGGTAGCATTTGGAGTTCATATATGAAACCCTTAATTTAAGGGCAAAATGGTCATTTACCCACATATAGAGGGGTAAAATGGTAATTTTGTCATAAGTAAGTAAGTTTTATATTTTTTAAGTAATAGGATATTCTAACCCTTAGAATTATCTCATTTCAGGCCACACTATTTCACGTCTTTTTAGTATGTTACGCTATAGCCACTATAAGTTGGCCTCTAATTTACTTTCGGGATACTTTTGTATGTATGGTGGCGTAACAGCCCACTAAAAATTTAAGGGATGTATTTTTTAGACTTTAGCAACCTGTAACTCCGTAAGTTTTCACAGATCGACCAATTGCATAAGTTTTGGTTTGTCAGCATAGTCAGTATTACCACTCATTGTGGGGGCCAAAAATGTAATTTTATTTATTTGAGATAGTTAGGAGAGTCAGAACGAGATATAGTCTGAGCCATTGGACTCAAATGATTATTTAGGATTTTATGACGTATTAAACTCATTTTTAGTTTTTAGACAAAACGTCTATTTAAAAATGCGTTTTGATTATTTTGAAGACTTCGGAGTCGAATTTTGATAAACGGTTTGCACTATGAGGTTAGTATGTACATTTAAAATTTTACAGTACAAAGTTTATTTTCATTTTTTTCGGAGTGAATAGTAATCTCGATATTAGCACCAAGTGTAGTATTTCAAAAATCACAGTGTGTAATGTCTAAATTAGGCTAAAGAAGTTTATTTGGACTCTTAGCAAGATCTTAGCCACACTTGGTGAATAGTATTGGATACTTGGCTCCAAGAGGAATCATGAAATGGAAATGTGAAGGAAATCAAGGTGTGAGATCATGTCACCTAAGTAAAACATTATTCCATCAACCAACCAATTTGTGCCGAACCAAAAAGGGTTTCAATGCTAGGGAAACCCCAAAAGTTTGGATGAAACCGAAACCCTAAACAGTTACCCCAAACACTAAACTTGTTTCCAAACCCTAAATGGATCCGACTTCTAGCTTAGTGCTTAATCACTTGATTAAATCACTTTCACATGCTATTAGCCAATCAAATTCATGTTATGACATAATTATTCAATTCTTTAAACCTTGCAAATTTTATTGGGCGAATAAAAATTGGATTTGTGCATAATAGAATCTCAAACCCTAACCAAACTCTCTTTAAACCCCAAATTGAGGCCCATTCGGTTAAGGCCCATGAAATTGGGCCAACTTTGCAAGACTTATGGAGGCATTTTTCCCCATCTATGGCTGACCAAACTCTACCCAAAATACCCCTAAGTTGTACTTGAATTGAAGGCCAAGCCAACTCACTCTCCAAGTATCACAAGGCAGTCCAAGGGTAGAAAACTATGGGATGGTTTTGCCCCTTGTTTTGGCTGATACAATCATCATTCCAAGTGTCATTCACAGCCTCCCATCACCCTCCAGAAGTCTACAAGACGTCCAAGTCCCTTCCCACTTGATTTCTTTACTTTCCAACTCTTTTCTTGGAGAACAAACCAAAGAGACTCTTGGGCTAAGTTTCTGGCTCAGTTTGTGCGATCTTTTTGAAGCAATTGTAAGTATTTTCTCACAGAGTCTTCTTCTTGAAAGTTCCTCTTTGAGTCTAGTTTATGTTGGTACCTTTCGTGTTTGATTTCATGGTCATTTGATCAGTCCAAAGTTGTTTCAACCATGGAAAGGTCATTTTAAGTCATAAACTGGATAGTATGTTATATTTTAGAGTTTTTTTATCATACTAATGGACAGATTTTGGTCCAAAATTTTTATGGAGTGTTGATTACACCCAAAGAATAACACGGTAGTTGTAGCATAGCTTTGGAGTGTCAATTCCACATAGAGATAAATTAAAAGAATAGCAAAAAAAATAAAGAAACTAAAGAATAATATTAAATGATTAATGGAGAACAAAAAATAATTTTAAATGCAAATTAAAGTGAAGCAAAGTGACTAACGAAAAGAGTACTCAAATTTGACGAACAATAAAGCGTTGGGAATCCCTTACACAAATCCGTTATTTTAATTATTCTTAATTTATTGAATAACTCAATTGGGAACTCAATTCCCAAAATTTTCAATCGGAATGTATAGATTTATAAACTAAAATTAAACTAAATCTAACCTTTTGAAAAATCAATTACCATTTTTAAAATACATAAATTATTATCACTATTGAAAAAATCCAATGACGACAATATACTTAGGGAGCGATATTGCAACAAAGAATTAAATAAATATAGATAAATAATTGATCCAAACATAATCAAAGACCTAATCCATTCAATAGAAAAAGCATGATTGAATCCATAAACAGAATAAATTCTATGATTATTTGGAGAAGAAAACATCAGCAATGAATTGAGAATGATAAAACAAAAGAGTTTTAGTAATTTAAAGTCAAATACATAAATTAAAAATAAATTAAAAATACCATCTAATGTGCAAGTTCATCACTAGCCCTACTTGAAAATTTAGTTACCCATAAATATAATGGACAATAAAAATCCCAAGAGAAAAATAAAGCAAATGGCGGCCATGGAACTAAATTTTGTCTCTTCGTTCTTCAGTTCTGAGCCATCTTCCTTCTCTAAAAAAACTCAACTTCGTGCTAATGATATGCTCATATAGGGTAGGAAATAAACCCTAATGTCTTCATATTTCCGCATAAAAAATGACCTAAATTTTAGGACTCATCTTGGAAGCCACGTATGCGTTTTAGGAGTTCAAATTTAGAAATTCTTATTAGAGGCAAATTTGTAGCCCTTTAAGATAGATTTTCAACCCATCAAGAAAAGTATCAATCTAATATTTGAGTAGAACGTTAAGATCAAAATACTAAAGTATGTACAGGCTATCTTCTAGCAAAGTTCAGATTGACTTTTTCTCTTGATTTGAATTACTCTCAAACCCCATCAGTATCCTTATTTGAAGAGTCATACACTCGTTGAAAGTTCTTACGTTGTTCTAACGTCTTGCCCACTTAAAAGTCCTTTAAATTTAACTGGGTTTTGACTTGTTCTTTTATAAACTCTGAAATTAAATATAAAAATATGCTCAGGAGTATCCTAAAGTAAATAGAAACTCAATTCAAGAATACATATTAATTTCTATGATTTCCATTCACATTTTAGCATTTTAGTCCAATAATAGGATATTTAGAATGCACTTTCGCACACTCATTAAGTGTAGTTAACATGTTTATATGAATGTTTGTTAAGGATTCATTGCATGTTATAAGCTTTTGATTAAATATTTTTCTTACAGTCATAAAGTAAAATAGTTTCTGTTTTATGAAAACTTGGATCTTTTGTGATTTAATTTTACTCCAATGACTTTAATATTTTTATATGATGATGATCTACATGTTAGGAGGTTAGTTTTACAGATTTTTTTATGTTGGTTTAATATATGATTTTTTATGAATTAAAAGACTCGGTTAGGCCATAAAGTTGAGGTATTGTGGTTAGATCCATGTTTTGGTTTACCATGTGATCTTAAGTTTAATATTTGGATCTACTTTAGAACATATTTTTAAATCATGTGATGTTGTTGGTTTGAGACTTTTGTCATGGTATGTTTCGGATCAAGTGGTTTGATAAAAACCAAACTTTGAGAAAATCTATTTTTGAGTTTAAGTGTTGAAGCCGAAAGTTTGGTGATCAATTTGTGACTTTTGGTGATTTTTACATGATGATTCAGAAGATGAAATTTCTTATGGGTATGTTAGAAATAAATGGAAATGTTTTAAAAGGAGACCAAACCTTGTGAATCAAAGGTTATGCTTTTAGTTAAAGTTTGAAACTTTTGCTAAAAGGTTTTGTGTTTTTATGATGTAGATTTTTGTTGGTTGTTTCAATATACTTTTCAAGCATAGGATAGGATGTGATAATCTATGTTACAATATTTCAGTTTTAAGTATGAGGAATGAGATGGATAGAATTGCAACAAAAGTCAAAGTGTCTTGCCTAATTATATTTGTCATGGTTGTAATTTGTTTTAAAATTTTAAAATTATATATTTGGATTTAGGACTAAATTTACATGTGGAATGTAACTTTTGGTGAATTTTGTAGTTAGGATGCAAAGTCCTTAAGTTAGGAGTAAAATGGTTATTTTCCTACATGTAGAGGGTAAAATGTTAATTTTACTCTAAGTCAAAATTTTTCATGTTTCTAAGTTGTTAGTGATGAAGTTTTTAACATTTAGAATCCATACTTATAGTTTCTCATGTTTCGTGCTTTTTCTCGTAAACGCGACAATCATTGTAAGTTAGATTCTAACTTATTGTCAGATTACTATGTATGTGTGATGGGTAAAAAACTATTGTTTATGTACTTATGTTATCCTATATGCCATGTTATGCCTTGTTACATCATGTATATGTGTTACGCATGTTATTTTATGTCAGGACATATGTATTTGTTACACTATTTATTTTGACACAAAATATTTGTCTATTAGACTATATATTCTGTCATGTAAAGTTATTTGTCACATGTTAAGCCATAATGTTATCTGTTATATGTTATGACATGTTACGTAATGATTGTCTGTTACATATTATGTCATGTTACGTATACACTGTATGTTTGTTTCATTTACGTCAAGTCATGCATTTTATGTTGATATCACGTTACATTATGTTAGGGCATCTGTCTTTTTGTTTTATGTCACATCATGTCTCGAGTACAGTTCGTGTACATCGAAAACAATTTTTCAAGTCAAGTCATGTCTGTTTACATTTATCATGACCTTAAGTGCTATGATGGGTAATATCCTAGTGAAACTCTTTAGTTTACTCTGGAGTGTCTAAACTAGTGCAAAATCTCATGAGTTGACAATGTAAAGTTCAAAATGGGGCCTAAGTAACTGGTCACCGGAGCGAAGAAGGCACTAATACCGATGGTGCCCCACACATTTCAATTTCATGTTATACGTACTTTGTATTGGTGCAGATATCTTACACGGAATAAGTACATCACGTGTGTCCACAGCAGGTGCAGATACTTGTAAACTAGCACGTATGATAACGCACTTACTGCTGGTGTAGATGCCTGTGTTGTGATACAGTGACCAGTAGGGATACATGGCTCAAGGGAAACCATGTAGCACCCACATTTCATGTTTATTAATCATGTTTAATTATTGAACAAAATTTCAAGTTGATGTATTTCAAGTTCAAGCTCATATTATTCAAGTTCAATTTCATGTTATTTAAGCTCATGTTATTCAGTTCAAGTTCACGTTAAGTTCATGTTCAAGTCAGTTCATGTTCAATCAAGTTTCAAGTTTAATCCATGTTCAGTTTAAGTCATATCAGCTCATGCCATGTTACATGTTAAGTTTCCTATTAACTTTCTGAGATTTGTATTCAAATCTCACCGTGGTAGTCCCAACTACCATTCCCCCTGAATGGTATGAAATGTGTTAGGGCTAGGGAACGAAGCCTGGCAAACTGGAGGAGGTTGATTAGGCGACACCAACGCGAGGCAGAGCTTATGGCCTCCATAGTTAGATTTATAGACATTATTACAACATCGTTAATCGAGTTACGTGAGTTGCTCAACGAATTAGCCCAATAATTATGTTTTGGTGATGTAATTATGGAGTTCTGTCTCACATACTTTTGAGATTACAGTCATTTTGAGACTCGTACTGTAATCATGGATGTTTAGCATTTCAATATGTATGGATTAGTTTTAAGTATTTCGCATATCTTTAGTTTGGTGCATATTATTGCTCAAAGAAAAAAATTATCCGCTATGAATATTGCATACTATTAAATGCATGGTAGGTGCATTGCATCTTTAACTATCATAAATTAAGGCAGTTAACCTTTGTTGCATGTCCAGACATTTCAGGTGTTTGTCCGATCCCAAGCAGAATCTGGGGGCATTATAGGTGGTAAGAAAACATCATTCATGTCTGTTATGCTTATATACATGTTATGTCATATCATGTCATGCCATATTTAACCGTTACAGGCCATGTTATACCATGTTATTAGTCACACTTACATGTCACGTCATGTTATACTATGTCATCTGTCATTTTATTTTATGTTACGTCATGTTGCATGTATAGAGTATGTCACAAAAAATAATATTTTCAAGTCAGAGTCATTTATGTTTGTCACAACCCCAAGTGCTAGGATAAGGCATTATCCTATTGGAACTCCATTATTCAAGCTGGAGTGTTTAATTAGGTGTCAAATTTTTTGAGTTGACAAAGTACCGTCAACAGGCTTTGAATGAGATCTAAGTAACGAGCTGTTGGAGCAGAGTCAGGCACTAACACTGGTGGTGCCAACCACAACTCAATTACATGTTATATGTACTCGTAATAGGTGCAGATACCTGTTATAGGATTGGTACATTACTTACTCGTAGAAGATGGAGAGATACCTATGGTGTGTTGCGTATGTTCAACTACTCACTATTGGTGCAGATACTTGTGATCTGATGCAATACGAGCAGGGGCACATGGCTTAAGTGGACTTGTGTAGCATCCACATGTCATGTTTAGTTAACCAGTTTATTTATGGAAAAACATTTCAAGTTCATATTCAGTTCACGTCATGTTTAATTCACGTTCAAGTTCAGTTCAGTCCATGTCAGTTTCCAAGTTATGTCAGCACATGTTATTCTATTTGTCAACTCATGTCACGCTCATTCATGTTCACATCAACATTTATGTTTTTTTTACTATCATGCATGCATTTGTAAACTGCTAGTTTAAGTTGGTTGTTAACTTGCTAAAATTGTAATCGAATCTCACTTGGTATTCCCAACTACCATTCCTCCCGGAATGGTAGATCGGGTGTCAGGACCTAGAGAATTAGCAGGGGATCCCTTGGATGAGGTCAATTAGGCCATGACGCAATGACAAAGAGCTCATTACTTTGATGCTCTCATTCTTAGATAGGATTATGGATATCTTATCCGAATTGCGCAAGCCAGTCATTACGCTAGCCTAGTAGTTATGATAGTTTATTAATGTACTTAAGGAGCACTGTATCTAGTACTCATATTATTACAGATCTTTTGGATAAGCACTGTAATTTTTGGGCATTTGTTATTATATGATTATGAAGTATGCTTATGTTACTTTGGGATATGTCATATCTAGTACATGGTATTACTCAAAAAAAAGTTATTTGCTGTGAATATTGCACATTGCTAAATGCCTACTAGGTATATTGCATCTTTAACTGTCATGAACATGAGCAATTAACCTTATGTTGCAAGTCCCAACGCTTCAGAGTCCATCAAATCCTAAGCGAAAATCTGGGGGCGTCATACTACATTTGTGTATTTAGAATTTGTATACATCATTACTCAATTTCAAATAATGGAGAGAGGCGATCTAAACCTAATCCAATTGTTAAAGATTGCTTGAAACTCACGACTATACGTCATCACACTTGTAGGACAGACCAATAAAAGACTTAATGCCTCGTTTAGTTACACAAAAGAGATGAGATGAAATAAGAAATCTGTGAATAGTAGGGAGATAATTTGTGAATAATAGTGAAATTGTTTGAATTAAGATTTTTATAGGGTTTGAGAAATAAGAGAAAAAAAAGTTGAATAAGAAAACTATAAAGTTAAAATAGGGTTATAATGTTATTTTTATTTTGAGATTTGAAAAAATTGAATTATTTTTTGTGTTTTGTTTAGAAATTTAGAAAATTTGTAATGATTACATGAAAAAGTTGAAAATTTGAAATTGAAAAATGTTTGTGTTTAAATAATACTTAGATGTTGAGATGAGATGTGATGAAATGATTTAAAATTTTCTCGAAACCAAATCAGGCCTTAAGAATTCCGCAACATAAAGTAAAAATGGATCTCTCATCAAACTCATCTACACCTAGGGCTGTAAATGAACTAATCTGTTCGATAGCCCGCTCGGTTAAACTCGAATCGAACTCGACTTGTTAAAAAAAAAGACTCAATCGTGAAAGTAGATACCCACTCGATTTGTAAATGATACATACCCAATAAAACTCAACTCGACTCGGCTAAGACTCGTTAAGGCCCGCTCATTTATGTTCAAGTCGACTCGTTAGCTCGACTCGATTAAAACGCATTTATATATTGATAAATATATACATACACCTATATATATATATTAGCAAATAACATAAGCATACAACTTTTATAATTAAATATATAATATGTAATCTAATTACTTATGTCTATATAGTGAATATACTTCATATGTATATTTTATAATTTGTATAATAATTAGTTAATAAAATTTAATAATTTATATACTAGTATATGAGAACCATATATAAAATAGATATATGCTATCATATTAAGTGTAGGCATATAATATATTATTATTTTAGATAAATATCAACTAGTTAGATATTAATTATTTATAAATTTTTTAAAATTTTATAATTAAATAGAGATTCTATTTGCTAGTTATATAAATTTAATATTAGTTCTTTTATTTATTTATTTATTTTATTAATTATTAAATCTTATTCGAAAAATAAAAAGATAAACAATTTGAATTCGACTCGACTCGAATTTATTTGTGGAACGGGCTCGAGCTTAAATTGAAAATTATCTTATCGAATCAAGATCAAACAAAGAAAAAAAAAAAAAAAAAGCGAGTTAGAATATTTCGAATCTACCTGAGCTCGATAAGTTAAATACCAACTCCAATTCGATGACAGCCCTATCTACAAACCTTATGCTTACTTTGTCGACCCTTATTTTCAGAAAAATCTTTACCGACATTAATATCGAAGTTATCCTCTTTCTGTCACCACACGTACATACAGAAGCTCTCCTGTTCCTAACCTTCCCTCTATTCACCAATTAAACTGCACATAGTCAATGCAAAGTGAGGGCCGTTCGTCTTCTATCTCAAACTTTGATGGAACAAAGACGCGACAACAAGTAATGAGGTGGGCCCCTAACAAGTGAAGGCCGTTTTCGACCTTTGACTACACAACTACCCGCGTTATAACGCTGCTCCTGCGCTCCGGCGATGTGACTGCCCATGGGATCCAAATCTCTCTCTTTGTTTCCCACGTCCCGCAAAACACTTTCTAAAATTCCCAACTGTATTTTGTGACAGAAAACATGTATATAAATAAGCTCAGGAATCAGACAAGACAGTGGAATCCTAAACCTTTTGAACTGTTCTCTGATCCAAAAGAAACGCAATTTGTCTGCAATTGAAAAAGCAGGTCAAGATGGGTGAGAAAGGGCAGACAATTATGATGGCGTTGACGGCCTTTTTCTTTCTGGGTATGTTCGCAACTTTCCCTGCAGGCTGTTTCTCAGACTCCAATCAGCACCCTCAGAGCAAGAAAAAGTCCGTCCACCTCGCATCCCCTAATCGCTTTGGCTCTTCAGTTATTTTTCCTGTTCAAGGAAACGTTTATCCTCTTGGGTATGGCTTTTGATTCTTTACTTGGATTCTTAGGAAGCTTTTAATCATAACGCCGCACCGCTGATTTCTTGCTCAATTTTGGGACCTGTTCATTTTCTACTTCTACTTCCTTTTCTTTTATTTCTTGTATGGGTGTGTTCGTTTGAGTTTTCGAGGCTTCAATTTGTTGACTTGGTTGAATGTTCGAATATTCGTTATCTTTTGAATTATAGAATACCTAACCCCTTTGTCTCAATTTTGCCTAATCTGTTGGACTAGCTTAATTTTCAAGTTATCTTACAAATTTTCTCTAAAAGTGATCTTAAATTGATTTCCTGTTTGGTTTTCTTTTTAATATATATTTCACTGCTGTTTGTTTGATTTTATATTGAAATTTGATTCTGTGATGATTTCACTATTCTATTGTTTGAATTATTAGATTCAACACATGGTTTTCGCGCACTCTCTTCCCTTATTAGTGGTGATATGGCTGCGAATGCCCTCATTATGGAACGGAGTATATAAAGCAACTATTGTGGATGCTGAAACGTTACAGTACTTTTTTTTTTCTCTACCGATTTTTCAAATGGTCATGTTCCTAACGTTATTTGATTTCTCCTTCAAACTCAACTTCTTGCATCAGACTTTCACAAGCCATTTCTAAGGCTGCATTTCCCATAAGTTTTTATTTTGTTTACCATCTGTATGTTAGTTTTCCCCGTCTAAGAGTTGAAGGTATCATAACTTCATTTTGTGCCTGTTTTAAATGGGCTTTTCAACTTATGCTTATTAAAAAGCTTAAGGAACTATATCTCTGAATTTGACAGGTACTACTTTGTAACCCTCAAGATAGGCCATCCGCCTAAGCTGTACGACCTTGATATTGATTCTGGCAGTGACCTCACTTGGGTCCAATGCGATGCACCTTGTACCGGTTGCACCAAGGTTAATTTTTACATTAGACTAAGAAAATAATCCAACCATCTGGTTCTAATAATGTGCTGACCGAGTTCTTTTGTGTGTTGTCGTTTCCTTGTGCAGCCCCGTAATCGACTTTATAAACCGAACAATAACGTTGTCACTTATGCAGATCCTGTGTGCGCTGCCATGCGCTACCCGGGAAACCAGAAGGCGAAGGACCCTAATGAGCAGTGCGACTATGTGGTCACATATGCTGATCATGGATCTTCCCTTGGTGTGCTGGTCAAGGACTACTTTCCCCTTCGCTTTACCAATGGCTCCATCATTGGTCCCCGTTTGGCCTTTGGGTGCGTATCAGTTTCTCTTATAAAAAATGGGCACTTTCAATGTTAATTTGGTTACTAAAAATAACAGGATGTGAATCCTGAAAGCATTCTTTTTGAAAAAAGAAAAACAAAAATGCAAGTTGGTCAGCTTTTGGCATGGCTTGAGCTTTATACCTCTAATTCATGTTTAATTAATGCCATGTTTGCCGCCGTATGCTGTTCCTCTTGTCTGCAGGTGTGGATATGACCAAAAATATTCGGGGCCGCACTCTCCACCATCCACAGCGGGAGTCTTGGGCCTCGGCAATGGTAAAGCAAGCATAGTGTCACAATTGCATACTATGGGTTTAACACGGGATGTAGTAGGCCACTGTTTAAGTGGACGACGGGGAGGATTCTTATTCTTTGGAGATGACCTTGTCCCTTCTTCAGGAATCATATGGTTGCCAACTTCACGCAATTCTCCGGAGTAGGCAACCTCCAACGTCCCTTCTTGTATCATTTTTTTCTTTTTTTCCTGCAATGTGTGTAGGATCATCATGCACTCACAAAGAATTCATGCTAGATGATCTATTTCAGGTACCACTACACATCAGGACCAGCTGAACTTCTTTTTGGTGGAAAGTCTACTGGGGTAAATGGTCTCCTCGTTGTCTTTGACAGTGGAAGTTCTTATACATACTTCAATTCCCAAGCTTACCGAGCCACAGTCAATCTGGTGAGAATGCAAAGGTTTGCATTCTTCTACAAATTGTTCTTATGAGCAAAACCTGACTATTATCCCCTATCTCAGCTGACAAAAGAATTAAATGGAAAGCCATTGAAGGATGCACCAGAGGACCAATCACTCCCAATCTGCTGGAAAGGCACAAAGCCTTTCAAATCTGTTGGTGATGTCAAGAACTACTTCAAGCCTTTAATACTGAGCTTTACACATGCCAAGAATGTTCAGCTACAATTAGCACCTGAAGCATATCTTATTGTTACAGTAAGCACTTACTGAAAATCCCTTTTATAGCTTTCTCTGATTTTTCATTAGGTTTCCTGCAGTATAGTGGATAGAGAAATAGGTTATGAAACATGTCTAACAAGTTCACTTTCAGAAACAAGGCAATGTATGCTTGGGAATTTTGAATGGCACCGAAGTAGGACTCAAGAATCTAAACATAATTGGAGGTAAGAAGCCCTCTAAAGCAAAATGCTTCTGGATGATTATTACAAAGACACAATGCTACAGTTTGCACTAATTTATTTTCTCATTTGTCAGACATATCTTTGCAAGACAAAATGGTGATTTATGACAATGAAAAGCAGCAAATTGGATGGACTCCTGCAAATTGTGAGAGGCTTCCAAGGTCCTGAACCACTATCTCCTAATACTCTTACTTTACTGTGATTCTGCGGAGAGCTTTTCTTACAGGAATTTCTTTTCTGTTCATTAACAGTGCGGATCGTGATTCTAGTGAAGGTTTTTCTCATCATTATGCACTTATTCTACCTGAGGATTTCCCTGCAACTTATGCTTCATGAGAAGATCAATAAGTGGCTAGCAAAAAGCTTCAAGGCAGAAGAATAGGCAAAAGTATAGACAATGTATCCTGTATGTTGTTGTTTACTTGCATTCGTTTAGTCATAGAAGGTTAACAAGAATTCATATCTTATAGTGTTGTCTAGAAGGTAGCAAATGTAAATGGGTATATTCCATACATATGTTGGTTACTAACATTTCATAAATTCAAATGCACCGGCATTAACTTGATACAATCTTTTTCAATTTTTCCTACGAGCTTAAATTCAATCAGACATAGGTTCGGATCCATGCTTCAATCTCATCTTATCTCATTCTATTCGCATAGCACTCTTGAAAGACCCAAATGCTTTTTTTCCCCTCAAATGAAGCAAATTATGGCTTGGGAAGAATAAATAATCAAAGCCATTAATTTTTATTTATTTATATTTTCTCTTTGAAATTTTAAATTTCTTATTACAATCAATGTTCCTATAACACTTTCATGTGTGATCATTCAATATTGCAGGATTTTGATCGCTTATATCCCATTCATTAATAGATCAAAGTGACATGCACTTCATATTTGACTTTATTCATTTATAAAATAAGAGACATTGTTATTAACGAATGTAGATAACAAGTTCAAGTGCCAAACAGCTTCCTTGGCGCTATGCGTTATGCTCTACAAGCTCCACCAGAAGAACGCACTATCGTGCAATACGATACGAAGCTCTGACTTCTCCTTTTTCAAGAGCTCCATGCTTCCCCAACTAACAACATGAGATTGTAATCCTCAGCAACATCTTCAACTTAGAGTCCTCTACAGTGTACCCCTACTAAACGATCTATTTAGTCGACAATTCCAGAAACCACCTTTGTGACAACTTTTTTATTGCTTTTATATCAAACAACATTACATTGGACAAATGTGTTGGTACCATAGTTTTAAATTTCATACCGTACCGGCCGGTATGGCCGAAATTTTTCTTACCAGCCGTCTGGCCGGTACAGGTACTATATTTATTTCGTACTGGCCAAAATATCGGCCGGTACCGGACGTACTGGCCTCAATTTCGACCTATACCGGCCGATATTTCGGCCAATGTTTTTTTTTTCATTTTTTCAAATTACAAACTTATTTTTTAACCCACAATTCAGACTAGATTATTTATAATTTTTATATATATTTATATATAATTTATTTATATATAGACTATTATTTTAGAATATAATTTTTATATGTAATTTATTTATATATCGAGTATTCCGAAATGTTATCTCGAAACGCTATCCTGAAACGGTACCGGTACCGAAATATTTCGTTCCAATGCCTTGACCGGTACATCATCCGGTACGGTATTCAAAATATTGGAACTTGGTACTATTGTTCCATTTCATCTATATTTTTTCATTTGAAATAACGTTGTATTTTCATCAAATCATGTCAATTTATCGGTTTATTTTTATGTCTTTATAGTTATAGCACTTCTCTCTTCGTGATATGCCAATATAATATTGGTGCAATGATAACAATTGCCTTCTCTCTCCTTGCGCGTATTCTAGTTGCTTTGTCTTATAGATTGGCATCTAACTAAAAAAGATCTGTATAATTTACCTTCTGCTACATCCAGATCTTTTTTCCCTGGGGTTTATGATGGGTAGAATTTGATAATTGCACTGTCAAGTTTGTAATCAATTTTCTCTTTGAAAGTGCCTTCTTCCCTCATGATGTAGGTGAGAGTAGCATTGCTAAAAAGTTGAAGTTTTGTTAAAACTCCGTATGTTCTTGGAGGTTTTGTCATGGGCTTCCTTCAATCACAGCAAGAACACAACCAAGAGCAGAGAAAAACAATACATGACTTTGAACAAGAAAGAAAAGAAACCCAATAACTCAATTCTTTATTCTTGGAGCTTTCGAGGAACCTCCAACCTCCGAATGAACTTCAATTTTAACAAGTCTGAACAAGCACTCTTATATAAGTTTCCAGTTTCTTATACTCGTTCTATGCTACAAAATTAAACGTAGTCATTTTATTACAACTAAGATTAAATGCAATGTATAGTCCTTCACTCCCGCGTGATGCCTTTTATCTCCTAAATGCACAGCTTCACTTAATTCCTTACTCACCATTTTGATCTCCCTTTCTGTTAAAAGCCGTTGCTTCCCAAAATGCATAGCTTCACTTAAGTCCTTATGCATTGTGTTCAAGTCGTGTTTCGCAGTCCGAGTAGTTCCGCAAGGCCCAATCTCCACGAAACCTGCAGCTAAGAAGAAAGAGAGCTCTGGTGACCTTCAGGGTCGCTCCGATGCCTAAGTCAATGGGTTATTCTCTGGCGAAGAAGAGAAATACAAAACATGGTAAGATTATTAGATTGATTGAGTGAACTTCCCCCCTAGAAGGGTTCTCTCTTATTTATACATGTTTAGGGTTCCTCTATTGAGAGAGATCGTGGCATGTCAGGCATCAGGCCTGCCACCACTCATTCTCTGTAGCTCTAGTAGGTGTCAGGTCGCAGGCGAGCCATCCTTTGTTCATGGAACGGGCCATTGCATGCCGGCACCTCCCTGCCATGCAAGTGCGTGCTAGATCATGGGCTAGCCATCCTTTGTACGCGGAACGTGCCGTTGTGCGTCAGATTCTCTGATACTGGCAAGGTTTGCTTCACGCCTTGGACCTGTGACCCTGGGACCGAGCGCGTGCCGCTGTTTGAATGTAGGAGTGCGTCCGATCCAGTGACAGGTTTGTCACTTCTCCGACCCCCGGGACGTTCCCTCTGATGCTCCAGAGCCCGTTGTTGACAGGCCGCCGAGGGTTGGTTTGTCCTTGCTTCCAGATCCTCTCGCCCCAGGCTCCCAACTTCCTCCCTTGGGCCAGTCATTCCATAACTTGCTCCATTTGGACTCGGGCCCTTCTAGAATGTGTTGCGCGCTCGATCTTTAATTCTATGGCCCAAGACCTTTAGCCTCCTCCTTTCGGCCTGGGCCCCGTGGTTGGGCTTTCCTAGGTTTGGGCCCTTCCGGGATGGACCTTCCCTCACAGTACCTCGCGAATTCCTACCATGGTGACGGGGTGGGAATTCCATTCTTTCTTGTTACGGTTCCGCCCTTTTGTTCCGTTGTTCCAGGTTTCTCGAGCGCCCCCCCCCCCCCAACTTTTAGTTTTGTCGGTTCGACTTCCTGAGGCTCCTCGCTTGCTTAATAAATGCATCTTCTCATTCCCGGCGATTGTCCCACTTCCTGAGGACCGATGGGACGTGCAGACTATTCTTATGGCCGCTTTGGCATCTTACTGGTGCTTGCCGAGTACTGCTCTGTCTCAATGGCTGCTACCCGTGCTGTTATTTCGGCTATTGGTGCCGCGTGGCACTCACCAACGTCACAGGCCCAAGCGTCGTTTTGCTTCCCAAGCCTCCTCTTGCTGCTTTCTTCTCCTATTTAAGCCACTTTCCTCCCCCCTCTTCTCCTTCCACCTTCGTTTTGCCTTTCTCGACCTTTCTTCCTCTTCTCCTTTTCGTTCTCAATTTCCTAGCAATTATTCCCCTCCCCCTTTCTCTCGTTCGGCAGTTCTTCCTTCACCCTTCGTTCTTCATCCTTTCTACTGCTTTCTACCGTTTCGATGGCTCCCACCGACGTCGCTGCTTCATTCTTCGGGGGGAAACGCTGGGTTTCCTCTATCACTGGCACCGACCTTAGAGTGTTTGCTCCAAGTACGGGATTCCCCCCTCCATGATTCTGGAGATGCCACAGAGCGAACATGCCATGAGCCCTGACGGCTCTGCAACAAGGGTTGCTCTCTTCCAGCGAATGTTCGCCAACAGTCTTCGTCTCCCGTTCTGCCGCCCGGTTCGAATTACCTTGGATTGGCACCGTCGCAGCTCCATCCTAATGCGTGGCGCCTCTTGATTTCCAGTTATATCATCTATAGGATGGTTTTGAGCAAGACCCACGAGGAGTACCCAGACTTGACACCACGATAGTTCTTCTATGCGTATCGACTCGTCTACTACTCAGGCAACATTGTCAATTTCTAGGCCCGGTCCTCTATCTGCAAAATTACTTCGCTCGAGCAGCGTCACTCGAGCATTAAAGAATGGTCCCACAAGTTATTCTTCGTGTCCGGCCCAGACTGGGAATACCCCGAAGGGGAGGCCCCCCACAGAGAGTTCCCCACTCAGGCGTCTTGGGGGTATCCTCCATCAACTGAGAGTCTGGAGCTTACCCTCAACAGGAGGAAGGAGGCCCGGTATAAGTTGGTCACGGCCTGGGTGCGGGCTCACCCGGGAGTGTCGAACACCGACGTGATTCTTTCGGATGAAAACATCTGCGACTATTTGACTGCTCCCGACCGCTTATATGCCTTGGCAAGAAATTTCCTGGGTAGTGTCCCCCCTCCCGAGACCCCCCCCTCCCGAGACCCGCCCCTCTCGTCGAAAGCGGGTCGCGCATCCTTCTAGCCGTCAGGCCAAATGACCGAGAGTGAGTTGTGACTCGCCCCCTCCGAGCGGTGTCGCCACGGGCTCTACTCCCTCTGGGGTCGGGTTGGGGAGTCTGGAAGTCACTCCCAGTTGTCTCACAGCCAGGAGTCTGTTCTCGCGGAGGTTCCAACACCCTCGTCATAGGGGACGACATCCTTCCCGAGTGGTCCCAGTCCTGCTGCTAGCCCTTCTGCTTCAACCAGTTCTTGGCTTGCCGAATCCTTCCAAAGCCCGTTGCCCCCTTTCGTAGAAGAATTGGAAGCTTGCGACCTCCAGGCGGCGTTTTTCGCCTCCCTGGGGCACCCTTTCTCCCAAGAGCCCAGCTCATTTGCAACCTTCACCTACTTTGAGGACACTCTTCAAGAGGAGACCACCATCGGGTCCCCTCGGGCAAGTTTGCCAACCGGGACCCAGAATGTAGAGTTGCCACCCTCTTGAGATTCAACCCAAATGGGGATCGAAGACGAGAAAGGCAAGGTGTTCTCGGGGTTCGGGTCTCATGATGGAGAGCGGAGCCCTTCTCTAGCCTCTGCTTTTGGGGGCAGCGAGTCGACCCCTGTGCCAAGCCCCCCCCCCTCGAGTCCTTGCTCAGAAAAATGTCCCTAGAGGTGAAATGGGCGATGAAGAGGAAGGTGGCTCGATTCCCGAACCTGAGTTGCATGAGATAGAGCCTGGCCCCTCCAGGGCCGGAAGCTCAGAAGGGGGGGGGGGGGCACAAGTTCACTTTTCGACCTAATGAAGAATGGAGTACAAGAAGCGAGGAACACGAGGATTCGACTCCCGCCTCTTCTTCTACAGCCCAGAGCTTGGCGGACGATCCTCCCCAAGTTATCGACCCGAGCGATAATGATGATTCCGGGGCTTCAACTCCCGTGGCGCCTGGGCCGTGTGACCAGACTTGGGAGTCTCTACCTAGCTTTTCTTGGCAGCTGGTGACTGCTTGTCCTTCATCCTCCTTAGGGGTAGAGGGTGCGCCACCTCCGACCTCGGCTCTGGATAAAGCCCGAGCGAACGCTTCCGAGTGCGTAGGCCTCATGTTGAGGCCCATGTTCGCCCAGGTATGCTCCCATTTTCCAGACTTGCTTTTTTTTTTTCTTGTTCGCGGCTAACATTGTTACTAACAGAACCCCCTCCCTTTTCTCTCTTTCTACCTTCGTAGGTTGCAGACCAACTGGCCGGGACGATACGATAGGGAACGAGTTGGGAGAGTTGGAGGAGGCCAACCGGGGCCTCGGTTCCTTGGGGCGCTTTGGGTACTTTAAACTGAAGCAAGCGGCTCAGCAGATAAAGGACCTGAAGTCCGACCGGAAGGAACTAGTGAAGGAGGTAATGTTCATGAAGGAGCAAAACGAGGATCTGGAGGCAGCTGCTGCGAGCAAAAAGTGAAGAAAAAGAAGCTCAAAGGCCTTCTGCACGATGCCGAACAGGACCTATCCTGCCTGGCATCGGAGAAGAAGGGCCTTGAGGAGGCTCGCATTTCCTCCAAGCGGAACTTGGTCGCTCGGTAGGTTGAGTTGAGTGCTACCCTTGCGCAGTTAGAGTCAGCTCGGGAGGAATTGCTGAAGTCCCAGGATGAGACGGAATCCATCCAAAAGGGGATTGAAGAGTCCCGCTAGGGCTGTGCTTCAGCAGCGGGGTGGCCCTCGAAGTTATTATTCGAGACTTTCAAGCATTCTCATGAAGCTCGACACTTAAGAGAATAGTTACGGCGGGTGACCATACGTGTTGGCGAGCTCTCGCAGTCGGGGATCGAGAAGAACCTCGATCTCTTGTCGCGTGACCGGGAGATTGCCAACTTGAAGTCTCAACTGGACGAAGTTGACAGGTTTGCCAAAGAGATTCGATCCCGAGTCATGAACACTAATGCATCTGGTACGCTACTTGGTCATACGGCTATAATGACGGCCTGAAGCGGATGCAACAACATCTGCTGCAGCATCCCGAGCTGGACTCGCGGACCTTGACCTTAGCATTCTTGCCTCCCGGTCCTGAGGAGCAGGCCTTTGTTAGAAACTTCGGGAAGCTCAGATATCCTCTGTTCCTTTCGGGCGCTCCTCCAGCTCCTCCATCCCAATGATAGGCCTTCTTTTTGTGCGCTTCTTGTGATTTTTGTGCTTTTTTGTTTTGCGGGCACAGCCCCTTGTACTTTGTATGTTTTCACAATGTGAATGAAAACATGTTTCCGGCTCCTGTCGCATTCCTTTGCCTTGTGCTTTCTCTACTTTCACAATTTGAATGAAAGCTTGTTTTTGTTTCCTACATGTTCCTGGCGGGGCTCGAGGCCAGCCCTCAAGATAAGGGATCCCACAGACGGCACGTGCCGTTGTCTGAACGTAGGTGTGCGTCTAGTATAGTGACAGGTTTGTCACTTCTCCGACCCCCGAGACGTTCCCTCTGATGCTCCCGAGCCCATTGTTGACAGGCCACCCCAGGTTGATTTGTCCTTGCTTCCCGATCCACTCGCCCCGGGCTCCCAACTTCCTCCCTTGGGTTGGCCATTCCGTAACTTGGCCCCCCCCCCCCTTTGGACTCGGGCCCTTCTGGAATGTGTTGCGCGCTTGATCTTGGATTGAATGGCCCAGGACCTTTAGCCTTCTCCTTTCGGCCCGGGCCCCGTGGTTGGGCTTTCCTAGGTTCGGGCCCTTCCAGGATGGGCCTTCCCTCACACATTGTTTTGATTCCTATTCTGTTAAAACTGTTGCTCAACTCAATCACTTCCCTAGGCCATCATACTATTTCTCTGACTTCCCTTTAAAATCTCCTCCTCTTTAAAGTTCTTGACCTCAAGGCCCTTACAATTTCTCTCCCACTAAAGGACCTTGCCCACAAGGGGTGGGTAAAGGCTACACAAATTCCACAGTAGCGCTTCCCTAGAACTATCTTCCACAAGTGCTCCTAACCATTTAACAAGTACCCCAGTAGCTGCATGGTGCCCACTTTCTTCATTCTCCTCTTTAGAATAGACTTAGGTTCAGGTTCAATTTGCCCTTGTGAATCCAGAGGACGTAGTGGAGTAATATTCTACTCCAACTTTTTCTTCAAACATGATACATGAAACACTGGATGTATTTTTGAAGAAGAGGGTAAGTTAGGCCATTATCCCAATCCTTTCAAGGACTTGAAAAGGTCCAAAAAACCTTGGAGCAAGTTTCAAATTGTGGCGCATGGATACTAATTTCTGCATGTATGGTTGAAGTCTTAAAAACACCCATCCTCCCATTTCAAAACTCCTTTCAGTCCTTTTATCATCAGCAAACATCTTCATCCTCTGCTAATCCTTATTCAAATTTTCTTTAACATAACCAAAATATGCTCCCTCAAGCTGATTGTCCATTGCAGCATTAGCAGTGGTTCCTGGAAATATAGGACAATAACTTGGGTGGCAAATATCCATAGAGGGCTTCAAAAGGACATACTCCAATTGAATAATGACAAGTGGTGTTATAACATCATTCTGCCATAAGAATCCACAGACTTTATTCATTTGGTTTGTCGCTGGTATAACATCTCAAATATCCTTCCAAGGACTTATTCACTACCTCGTTTTTCCTATCAGATTGTGGGTGATAGACAGAACTAAAACTGAGTGAAATATCTTGCAACTAAAACAACTCACTCTAGAAAGTACTTGTGAAATCCGATCAGAGTCGGATTGGAGTCGGAGTCGGAGTACACCCCTACCTATTTATTCTCCCCAGAACATTTGCAATATCTTTATGTCTTTCAATACTTTTAATGTTCCTTACTAATGTGATTGTCCATCCATGTTTGGGTGACACCAAACGTTTCCAAAGTTTCTCATAACTTCTTTTTAAAATATCACTCAAACAAAAAATAGCTCTCTATTCAAATTTTAGAGCATGTTTGGACTCTACGAGATTTCTAAAAATTTATCATAATTTCATTCTCAAACATCACTAAAACACTAAACATTTTTCAATTTCAAATTTTTAACTTTTTTATCTAATTATTATTCAAATATAAAAATCAATACAACTTTTACAAACTCTAAAACAAAACTAATATTAAAAAATTATAATCAAACAATTTTTTAACTTTATAATATTTTTATTCAACTTTCTCTCACTCATTTATCAAAACTTAATAAAACATTTCACTCAAACTATTTCACTACAATTCAAAAAAATCTAAGATACTCCAAGTGTCCAAATATACTAAAATTTGTATCTAATCATTACCTAATCATTACTCAAACACAAAAATCAATACAAATTTTATAAATTTTAAAACAAAAATTATATTAGAAAATTATATTCAAACGAATATTTTAACTTTATCTATTCATTTTCACAAATTTCAATACAATATGTATTTTGACAACTATTTTTATTCAATTTTTTCTCTTTCATTTTTCAAAATCTAAAAAAGCATATTCACTCAAACTATTTCATTACTATTCATAAATTTTGAGACATTTTAAATATATAAACATGCCCTAAGAGTTCTTTCTGCATACTGACTTCTTAAAAAATAATGTAGGATGCCACTGAAGCAGGAAATAGTAAAAAAACAAAGATCAAAAAATAAAGAAATGGACGAGAGAGAGAGAGACAATGAATGAAACAATATTAGATAGATAAATAGTTTACTCTACATATGCGGGGTTACCATAACATTTTATAATATCTTACACAATTATGTTTTAAATGATGGATATTTTTATAAAATAACTTATAAAAGAAACGTTACTTTATAAAAATATCCTTATTTTAAAACGTAATTATAAAATATATTATGTGGTATCATTACTCAATGTATTAATCAGGTTACTCCTTATTTGAACATTTCATTAGCTAATTTACATTCTCATAATGTAAAATAAATGAACCACTAAGAATCGTGAGAGCCTATAATCCAGAAGCCTTAGGCCCCGTTTACAACTTAGACTAAATTGAGATCAACTCAGTTTAATCTAATTTTAAGCTGAGTCTACATCCAAACATCTAATCATCAAATCATTAAACTCATTTCAACTCAAAACATCTTTACACGTGGGACCTACAACCTTTTTCAACTCAACATATCTTTACACGCGAGATCAACAATATTTTTCAACTTCCCATAAATACATCTAAACTCATCTAAAAATCCAAACACATCTAAACTCATCTTAAGTGGGCTCTACAAAACTCACTCTACCATTTCAACTTACTACTATTCATAAAGAACTTAACTCATTTCAACTCAGCTCAACATCCAAACGGGGCCTTAGGCTTCTTTTTTGGATTACAGATAAGACATTCGTTTTAAGAAAAATTATTTTACAACACTTTTTCTCAATACTTTATATAAATATGTTTTAAATGAAAGGTATTTTTATAAAATAATATAAAAAAGTAATCTCACTTTACAAAAATATCATCATCTTAAAATATTGTTATGAATTTATGTTGTGAAATATAATGTGTGTATTACAAAAATCATAGAATAACTCCAAGTCTCCTCTCTTTTGGCTCTGCGGAGAACGGAGGTGGTGGAAAAGTTTTCTAGTCGCCAGGCTCTACTAGTGAGGGAGGAAGTTTTGCTACTACTGTGTTTTACTGGTGAATCATTATGAAGACTTTACAGGCATTATGGGGAAATCTAAAACTGAATGGAGAGGAGGACTCGGCAATATCTTTGGATAATGGTGCAACTCTTGAAGTTCAACGTAAAGGGGAGAGGAGTCTAGTTGGGAAGATATGGACTGTCAGATCCATAGGAAAAAACATTGTTGAAGCAACAATGGTGAAGGTATGGAGATTAGGGTACGTTTGGGTAGTGAGAAGTGTTGAGAAGTGTTGATAATGTTTGTGAATAGTAGTGAAAAAGTAATGAAAAAGTAATAATAAAGTAAAGAATAGTAGTGAGAGTACTTGAGGTACTCTCACTTGCCAAACACACCCTAAAGTAAGCCAGCCAAGTTCAGAGAGGTGGGAACTAATGTGTTTACTATTTCTTTTGCCACCCACGTTGAAAAAGATTGAGTTTTCGAAGGAAAATGTCCACAACAATCAACAAGAGGAGATAATGGCTTTCTGGGGTGTCCAACAATACCAACAGTATAAAAAATATCTTGTTCTTCCTCCTATAGCGGGGAGAGGCAAGAGAAAAGCTTTTTTAGATTTGAAGCAGAAAGCTTGGCACAAGTTGAATGGATGGAAGGAGAAGTTATTATCACAATGAGGCAAAGAAGTATTGATTAAGGCAGTAGCATTGACAATTTCAACTTACACAATGAGCTGCTTTAAAATACCAAGTACCCTTTGTAGCGAGTTAGAAAATATGATGGCAAACTTCTGGTGGGGTCAAAAGAAGGAAGAAAGTAAAACTGGATGGGTTAGTTGGAAGGAAATGTGTGAGGCTTTAAACACAAGGAGATATGAGATTCAAGGATTTACAGATATTTAATCAATCCCTTCTTGCAAAGCAGGCTTGGAGAATTATGACAGAGGAGGCAGCATTGTTGCACAAGCTTTTTAAGGCCAAGTATTTTCCAGCTTCAAGTTTTTGTGATTCAAGATTGGGGTCTGGCCCTTCATATGTATGGAGAAGAATATGAGAATCAAGGAAACTCTTGCTAAAAGGGTGTAGATGGAGAGTTGGGGATGGTAAGTCAATTAATGTGCGGACTGATTGTTGGCTACCTGGGCATAGACTGATACATGGCTCCTCTCATGGACATGATCATGACTCTCTAACAATAGCTGATCTCATTAATGAAGAAACAAGGTGGTGGAATGTGGAAAAAGTTAGAAGATTACTACCCCCTCGAGTAGCAGAAGAGGTCTTCAAAGTGTTGATTAGTTCAGAGAGTAGGCCTGACTGCATCATTTGGGAACATGAAAAGTCTGGATTTTCAGTGTAAAGAGTGCTTATGTTTTTTTCAAAAGCACTCTAAGCAAGATGGTGAATGTTCAAATGCAGAAGATCAGAGGAAGAGCTTTGGAGGAAACTTTGGCAGATAAAGGTGTCCAATAGGGTCAAAATCTTTGCATGAAGAGCCTGCAAAAATGGGCTTCCAACTCGAAGGAATTTGAAAGATAGGCATATATTGCAGGAAGCTCTTTGTGAATGGTGCACAAAAGAGGAAGAAGATGTGGGACATGCATTATGCTACTGCCCATTTGTAAGGCAATCGTGGCAACAATATTTTCCTGACTTATTAGTAGCTGATGCAAAGATGGATATTATGCAGATTGCTTTGAAGGTTATGAGTCGAGGTAAACATGAAGGTTTTGACCAATTTTTTCTTATTGCTTGGAGCATGTGGCATAGAAGAAACCAAGAGATTTTTGAAGATAAAATCCTGACAACAGACCAAGTGATTGAGCATGCTTTGATATTGGCCCAAGACTACAAAGAAGCTAGAGATCATAAACAAACCAGAAAGCTAACAAGCTGATGTTGGCAGGCTCCTCCTCAAAGTGCATTGAAGTTAAATGTAGATGGAGCCATTTTGAGAGTCAGAATAGAGCAGTTGTGGGTGTTATTTTAATAAATGCTTCCTATGAAGTGATCATGGCTGCAAGTATGAAGGAAAATGGAGTGAATGACCCAATGGAAATTGAGCTTCTTGCTATATTGAGAGGGCTACAAAGCTGCATTCACATGGGTATATATGAACTTATTATTGAAAGTGATTCACTGCTTATAGTAAATAAATTGCTTAAGGCAGGTGAGTCAAGGTCTTTATGGGAAAATCTTGTTTATGAGGTAAAGAATATGATGAAGATGTTCCTAAAATGTTCTATTCAACATAAGGGACGGATGGCTAATGAAGCAACTTACACCCTGGCAAAGTATGCCATACATCTAGATGACTTGGTAATTTGGTGGGATTCATTCCCATAGTGTATTTCACAGATTATTTGGTCTGAATCTTTGATGTAATTGTGGTTGTTCATGAATAAAAGTTTTATCTTCCTATCAAAAAAATAAATAAATGTAATGTGTGGATCATTATCCTTCATTAATATCTTCAAAATAACTAAGGTTGTGTTTGGTTGTTGAACCAAACTCAACTTATATCAAACCAATCATTAATAGGACCTACTATTTTTTTAACTTCTCATAAAAAAGTTAAACTCATCTCAACCTATATAAATTTTATACATTTTAACTTAAGAAATTAAACTCATCTCAACATCCAAACGTAATATTCTTCTGGGGAAAAAAATCAAAGCTTGTCAATAATTAAAGACTTCGCCTATGAATTATGATCGTGGTATACTCTCGTATCAGCAACACGACTTACTGTTTCCCTATTCCACACTAGCATAAATTAAAAGATTTCAAACTTTCTTCTCAATCGCGTATCAACCAAAAGGCTTAAATTCTCTGTTATTTAGACGACTAACCCACCCGACACCCCTTTATAGATGCATAAAGTTGGCTTTGCGATCTTTTTTCAATCTAGCAAAATCTTGCACGTCATGGCTTCAACGAACCTATTTGATAGGCTAGAGAACATAAATTCTACAAGTCTAAGCAATAGGCTTTCTTTTTTAGTTGAAAAACAAGATATTCATCTAAAGATTTTCTTCTTCTCGTGTGGAAGTATGTTAAACGGTTAAAGTCGGTCAATAGATAGTGTCTGGTTTTATAAAGTTTCGAGTTCTATAAGTTTGAATATAATATAAATAATTAAATTTATATTTTTTTTATTTGTTTAATTTTTTGAGACAATGAATGATTTTATATGACATTAGAGTAGAAGCTTTAAATTTAAATCCTGATTTTATATTTTATTGTATTTAATTAAATAAAGAGTTTGGCCTATACATTAAGAAAAAGTATTAAAAATATAATATAATAATTAAATATATTTCTTCCCATCAGCCTAATAATAAATGATGGTATCATTTTTTGCATATTAATTGATTAAGATTGTTTTCATATTAATTGATTAAGGTTATTTCGAGGTAGAATAAAAATAAGAACGGTTTAAGAACAATAGTAAAAAAAATAATAACGTAATTGCACCTGAAAATATGCTCTGGGAAAATGACTACTTTTCCGATGCTTGACTCATAAAGAATAGTGCTAGCGGACTGAAGTTGGGCGGACTGTTAGTGCATTTTAAATATTCTTTTATTATATTTAATCATTAAAAAAATAAATATACAACTTTTTAAATAATCATTTTCTTAACTATTAATTAAAAAAATTAAAATATTCTGTAACTTTAGGGTTGTTATTTGGACAGTAAGATATTTTCAAGTATTTTGTAAATAATAATGAAAAAATAATAATAAAATATTAAATAGAAATGAGTAAGTAAAAAATAATAATAAAATAATAAATAATAATAAGATATTCTCAAAATATTTGAGAATACACTCACACTAATCCTTGGGATTGGATTGAATTCAGAGATGGGATGAAATGATTTTAAATGAAATATGAAAGTTAGAAAAAATATTGTTAGAATATTATTTTTTAATATTATTATTATTTTAAAATTTAAAAACTTTAAATTGAGATTTAAAAAAATTAAATTATTTTTTATTTTTTTTTATAAAAATTTTAAAATATTATAATAATAAGATGAACCGAAATAAAACACTTTCTAAATCTACTGAACTTAAACGACTCCATTCAAATTTTCCTTAAAACATATATGCATGGAAGGCGAGAAGAAACGTGAAAGTGACACTCCTCTATTCAGGAGTAGGTTAATTTAGGCACCAAGCACTTAGGCTACGTTTGGGTAGTGGGAATACTTGAGAAGTATTGAAAATATTTATGAATAGTTATGAGTAGAGATTGAAGTGGGTTTATAAATCCCATTGAGAGTATTTTGAGTTGTTTTGATGTATGAAATATGTTGAGTTGTTGACTTTTGGATATATAATTGAAAAAGGTGTGGATCCCATCAATGATTGATTTTTTTTAATGATGATTTTATTTATATATAATAGTGATAAATATTATAGTGATTTTATTTTTTATTTATATATAATAGTGATAAATATTATAGTGATTTTATTTTTTATTTAAATTTAATAGGGATAAATATTATAGTGATTATTTTTTTATTTATATATAATAGTGATAAATATTATAATGATTTTATTTTTTATTTATATTTAATAGGTATAAATATTATAGTGATTTTATTTTTTATTTATATATAATATAAATAAATATTATAGTAAAATTATTTTTTATTTATATATAATAGTGATAAATATAATAGTGATTTTATTATTTATTTATATTTAATAGAGATAAATATTATTGTTATTTTATATTTTATTTATATATAATATAAATAAATATTATAGTGAAATTATTTTTTATTTATATATAATTGTGATAAATATTATAGTGATTTTATTTTATTTTTATATTTAATAGTGATAAATATTATAGTGATTTTATTTTTTATTTATATTTAATAGGGATAAATATTATAGTGGAATTATTTTTTATTTATATATAATTGTGATAAATATTATAGTGATTTTATTTTTTATTTATATTTAATAGTGATAAATATTATAGTGATTTTATTTTTTATTTATATCTAATAGTGATAAATATTATAGAATGTTTATGAATAGTTTTGAGTAGAGATTGAAGTGGGTTTGTGAATCCCATTGAGAGTATTTTAAGTTGTTTGGCATGTGAAGTATTTTCATAAGTAAGAGAATACTTGAAGAGTGTTAAGAAGACTTTGCTACCCAAACGTAGCCTTAATTTTCTGTTGACTAGAGCTAACATTTTTCTGTTTATAGTTTTCTGCACCAACCAAACGTATTAAATAGTTGCCACGATGACAATTTTTTTATTTAATAATTAAAAAGATAATTATTAATGTATTGATTTTTTTATCTTATTTAAAAATATTTAAAAATATAAAAAAAATATGAATAAAAAAATTTTAAAATAATAAAAAGATGAATTTGTATGGCACGTGTTACACTATTTAGACATGGAGGAGAAGCGGCATAGCAGATGAAGGGGTGTTCGTGGGAAAGGTTGTGCAATTGTTCGAGAGAGAAGAAGTCTGAAGTGTGAAATGTTTGGTCTGATGTCGTGTGTAGCAGAGAAGGATTAAAGAGAGGTTGGGCTCAGCTGGGCCATGAAGAGCCTTGGGCTTGTGTCTCCTGGAAGCATTGGATTTCATATTGCTTTGTAATAATAGTTAAGGACCATAGGCCCTTTTAGTTAATAAGGACCTTTTAGTATTTTTACTCTTTCACTATATGAGACTTGCAGATGATGTAGTTAGTTATTACGAAGAATATTCTAGATTGTTTCTATTTTGGAGGAGCCTCCCTTGAAGCAGGCCCACTCATTTTCTATTTTCAATATATCAATCACTCGATTTCTTCTTCAAACCATTTCTCTTCACTTTACATTACAATCGGGTTGTTACAAGGTGGTACCAGAGCCCCCGATCCTCTCAATCCATGGCTGAAGGAACACGTTTGTCCCAATTGCAGGAAGGATTGCAATCCTTCATGAAATCCACTGAATCACAGTTCACCACCATTGAAGTTGAAATGCAAGCAATGAGTGCGCCACACCCGATACACAGGTGAAACAGCTTTGAAACTAAGGGTCTTTTATTACAATTGATTGAAACCTCACCCGATAAACAAGCCCAACCCATACCTATTCCTATAGACGAACTTCTAGACACTTATCCCGACATCTTTGCCACCCCAAAAGGCCTACCTCCTGTACACACCCATGACCACACTATTAACCTTCAGCCCGGAACAAAACCAATTTCGGTAAGACCGTATCGCTATCCTTATTTTCAGAAGGATGAAATTGAGCGCATTGTTAAGGAGTTATTGGAATTCGTGGTCATTCGCCCTAGTCACAGCCCCTACTCTTCCCCAGTCCTATTGGTGAGCAAAGCTGACGGTACGTGGCGCTTATGTGTGGATTACAGGGCTTTGAACAACGCTACTGTCAAGGATAAATATCCTATTCCAATTGTAGATGAGTTGACAGATGAATTACACGGGACCAATATTTTTTCTAAACTCGACTTGAGGTCGGGCTACCATCAAATCAGGATGAGACCGGAGGATATTCCTAAAATTGCGTTTAGGACGCACGAAGGCCACTATGAGTTTTTAGTTATGCCGTTCGGCTTAACTAATGCACCCTCAACCTTCCAAGGCCTCATGAATCAGGTTTTTAAACCTTTTCTCCATCGTTTTATTTTAGTCTTTTTTGATGATATACTAATCTACAGCAGCGACATGGAGACGCATTTAAAACATTTAAAGGCCACTTTTGACATCCTAAGAGAGCACCAATTTTTTGCTTAAAGGACCAAATGCCGTTTTGCACAATCTGAAATTGCCTATTTAGGCCTCTTGATTTCGGGACAAGGTATTAAAGCTGACATTGACAAAAGTAAAGCCATGCTGAAATGGCCTGTGCCTAAGTCTATTAAGGCTCTAAGAGGTTTTTTAGGCCTCACGGGATATTACCGAAGGTTTGTTGTAAGGGGGTATGAAGCCATTGCTGCCAAATTGACGGAGTTGCTGAAAAAAGACAGTTTTAGTTGGAATGCCCAAGCTCAAACTGCCTTTGAAGAGTTGAAGCATGCCATGACTCAACCTCCACTGGCTTTGCCAAACTTTCAGTTACCATTTGTTATTGAGTGTGATGCTTCCAGAGAAGCAATTGGGGCTGTACTGCTGCAACGGGATCAACCCATAGCATTTTTCAGCCAAGCATTAAAGGGTCGAGCTCTAGGGTTGTCAACCAACAAGAAAGAATTAATGGCACTAGTCTCAGCTATGCAGAAGTGGCGAGCATACTTATTGGGTCACTCCTTTGTGGTCAGAACAGACCATCAAAGTTTAAAGTTCTTGTTGGACCAAAGAATAGGGATTCCTATGCAGCAAAAATGGATACTTAAGCTTATGGGCTACGATTTTTTGGTTGCATACAAGAAGGGCAGGGATAACATAGTGGCGGATGCAATGTCCAGACAAGGGGCAGAAAATGAAATTTCAGTGGCTTTAATCTCTCTGCCAAGTTGGGATTGGGTCACTAACATCAAGCTTGCTATGATACGGATGGGGATGTACAAACTCTCCTCAAACAGTGGCATGAAGGGAAGCTACCACATCACTATGCTGTAAAAAATAATATTCTATTTTACAAAGACAGAATTTATATTCCTGCCAACTCAAACCTCATTGACAGGATATTACACTTGGTGCATAGTAGCCCTATGGGTGGTCATTTGGGTTTTGATAAGACACTACATAGAGTGACCAAAGACTTTCATTGGCTCGGGCTTAAGACAGATTTAAGAAGGTTTTTGAAGAGTTGTGAAACATGTCAGACAGTGAAGGTGGATAATACTCTTCTTAGTGGGCTTCTACAGCCACTACCAATACCTTCTTGCCCATGGATAGATATATCCATGGACTTTGTGGAGGGATTACCTGCCTCCAATGGATTTAATGCCCTCTGGGTAGTGGTGGACAGATTCACCAAATATGCTCATTTTGTCCCTATTTCTCATCCCTATACCGCTAAGGTGGTGGCACAATTATTTGTGAAGCTTGTGTTTAAGTTACATGGAATGCCGCATTCCATTGTCTCAGATCGAGACCCTATTTTAACAAGTAAATTTTAGAAGGATTTTTTTTTCCTTACAGGGTGTACAACTAGCTTTTAGCACTGCCTACCATCCTCAAATTGATGGTTAGACAGAAGCTGTCAATAAATGGGTGGAAAATTACTTACAGAGCTATGTAAGTGATACGCCTAAGGAGTGGGCTAATTGGGTTCCATTAGCAGAATGGTGCTACAATTCCTCACAACACGCATCAACCAAAGTCACCCCCTTTGAGGCATTATATGGTTATAAACCTCCTAAGTTAACTAGCTACACTACTGAGACAGCCAGAATTGAAGAAGTGAGCCTCACCTTACAGTAGCGTGACCAGTTGTGGAACCTGTTGAAACACAATCTGGTTAGGGCTCAGGAAAGAATGAAAAAATACGCTGATCAGAAGAGAAAAGAGGCACAGTACCTAGTTGGAGACTGGGTTTATTTACGCTTATAGCCGTATAAGTAGTCTTCTATCCACCACAGAAAGAACCTCAAACTTGCTCCCAGATTCTATGGCCCCTACTAGATTATCCAACGGGTCGGTGAAGTGGCTTCTCGTCTTCAACTACTTGATACAGCGCAGATTCACAATATTTTCCATGTCTCACAATTAAAAAAAAAATTAGGTCAGAACATAAACCCACTACCTACCCTTCCACCAGTAAATTTCAAGGGGATTTTCAAACCAGAGCCCGAAGAAGTCATAGCTAGGAGGATGAGAAAGGTAAAAACAGACCTTTAGTGGAATTGCTGATCCGTTGGCAAGGGTAGCCACAGGAGGAGGCATCGTGGGAATCCTATCATCGCTTGCGTAAGAAATTTCCCCACCTTGTGGGCAAGGTGCTCTAAAGGGAGGGGAAACTGTTACACGACTTAGACATGGAGGAGAAGCAGCATAGCAGATGAAGGGGTGTTCGTGGGAAAGGTCGTGCAATTGTTCGAGAGAGAAGAAGTCTGAAGTGTGAAATGCTTGGTCTGATGTCGTGTGTAGCAGAGAAGGATTAAAGAGAGGTTGGGCTCAGCTGGGCCGTGAAGAGCCTTGGGCTTGTGTCTCCTGGAAGCATTGGATTTCATATTGCTTTGTAATAGTTAAGGCCCATAGGCCCTTTTAGAGCATTCTCATTGGCTTGGCAAAATGAGAAAATTATCTAAAATTTAGATAACTTGTATAAAAAAACTCTACATTGGATTGGCCATCTTCAAAATAATTTGCATTTTTGCTACAGTCATTAGCCAAATATAGAGAACCATAATTGGTTCTCCAAATATTAAAATATTAATTTCTCACTCCAAGCAAACAAATTAAATTAATTAGAATATAATTAACATTTAACATTTAGAATATAATTATTATTAACATTTGATAATACTTTTTTAATATTAATTTAATTAGAATATAATTATTATTAACATTTAATAATAATTTTTTAATAATAATTTAATTAAAATATAATTATTATTAACATTTAATAAAACTTTTTTGATATTAATTTAATTAAAATATAATTATTATTAACATTTAATAATACTTTTTTTAATATTAATTTAACTAGAATATAATTATTATTAACATTTAATAAAACTTTTTTTAATATTAATTTAATTAGAATATAATTATTATTAACATTTAATAATACTTTTTTAATATTAATTTAATTAGAATATAATTATTATTAACATTTAATAATACTTTTTTTTTAATATTAATTTAACTAGAATATAATTATTATTAACATTTAATAATAATTTTTTTAATATTAATTTAACTAGAATATAATTATTATTAACATTTAATTGGTAGAACTATAAAATGTGATAAAAATAAATTTAATTAATTAATTATTAAAATAATAATATTTTAGTATTATATAGAATGTGAATGACTAATCCAATGTGGGGATTGAATTTGAATGAAATAGGCAAATGTAAAAAAGTGTGATATTGACTAAATTTTGAAGATGCATTTGCCCAAGCCACTACCTACCATTCCACCAGTAAATTTCAAGGGGATTTTCAAACCAGAGCCTGAAGAAGTCATAGCTAGGAGGATGAGAAAGGTAAAAACAGACCTTTAGTAGAATTGCTGATCCGTTGGCAATGGTAGCCACGGGAGGAAGCATCGTGGGAATCCTATCATCGCTTGCGTAAGGAATTTCCCTACCTTGTGGGCAAGGTGCTCTAAAGGGAGGGGAAACTGTTACACGACTTAGACATGGAGGAGAAGCAGCATAGCATATGAAGGGGTGTTCGTGGGAAAAGGTCGTGCAATTGTTCGAGAGAGAAGAAGTTTGAAGTGTGAAATGCTTGGTCTGATGTCGTGTGTAGCAGAGAAGGATTAAAGAGAGGTTGGGCTCAGCTGGGCCGTGAAGAGCCTTGGGCTTGTGTCTCCTGGAAGTATTGGATTTCATATTGCTTTGTAATAGTTAAGGCCCATAGGCCCTTTTAGTTAATAAGGACAGTTTAGTATTTTTACTCTTTCACTATATGAGACCTGCAGATGATGTAGTTAGTTATTACAAAGAATATTCTAGATCATTTCTATTTTGGAGGAGGCTCCCTCAAAGTAGGCGCACTCATTTTCTATTTTCAATATATCAAGTATCAATCACTCGATTTCATCTTCAAACTATTTCTCTTCACTTTACATTACAATCGGGTTGTTACAGCACGCCGGGCGCAGCAGCTATACGATCTTCAACTTTTCTTTTCAGGAAAACATGCTCTCCAGAATAACGTCACCCAATTTTTTTTTTTTTTTATTTAATAGTTAAGAAAATATGTTTTTAATGAGTTTATAATTTTTTATGTTTTTTAAAGTATTAAAAAAAAAAAAAAAAAGCCTTTTTAACGTTCGGTGAGATTCTCGGGTAGCACCACTGGCCACCCTTGTTTTTATTGTTGCCGGCGCTTTCTCGGTCTGAGTCAGAAGTTTTTATTATAAAAAGGACAGACAAAACCCGAAGCTATCCAAATAGGCCAGCGTGCGGAAAGACATTGTCTGGCCATGTTTGATTAGAAAAAAAATTCAAAAACTTTTAATTTTTCTTTCTAAAATCATACCAAACATTTTTGTATTTCATAAAATTTTTCATTTCAATATTTTAAGTTTTAATTTTCATCTAAGAGTTATTCTGGGCATCAGCCCATAGCCGCAGCACACCCGTGCTGTGGTTTTTTTTTTTTTTTCACCCAATACACTTAGTGTGCAGCGGCTGTTATGCACAGTAGAGTGCTATTTATATTTTCTCTTCATCTAATCATTACTCAAATATAAAAATAAATATAACTTTTACAAAAATCTTAAACAAAAATTATTTTATAAAATTATTTTCAAACAAATTTTCAAGTTCAACTATTTACTTTTATAGATTCTAATACAACATTTATTTTCAAAAAATTATTCAAAGTGTTGTCTCTTCTTTCTCAAAATCCATTTTTTTTTTATAGAAGAGCCGAAGCCACCTGTCCATGAGTAACCCCGTCCCAAATTTTATTAATAACCCTCACTTGTGGCGGAGGAATACCGTGGTTACAGACCGACACCTAGTATTACAAACAATATTACCAGATGTCAAAATTACAAAACAAAATTACAAAACCTACTAAAACGGACAAACATTTCACAAGAATAAGACACTAACGATAACGTAAAGAAGGCAAACCCAAAATATCCAATCGGATTAAACCACGAAGCACCCTAGGCACATCCCTAACAAATCTCCACTCTGAATTAAGACCCAATGCACCATTCCGAGCCAACCAATCCGCAACTTTATTTCCCTCTCTATAAACATGACGAACAACGCACACCATAGAATCCATGAGAGCCAACGTATCTTCCCAAAAATCTTCTAAATACCACACACCACACCTTCTCCTATGCCACCACGAAATCGCCACTTGCGAATCTAATTCAATTTCCACAAAATTAATCCCCAAATCCTTACATGCTTTGAGCCCCTGAAGAATAGCTAACAACTCCGCTCTATTACTTGTACCGATACCAATAGAAGAATTAAAAGCATAAACCATAAGACCACGATCATTCCTAATGATACCGCCCACCCCTGAACAACCAGGATTACCCAGACTACTCCCATCTGTATTCAATTTAAACCACCCATGAGCTGGCTTTTGCCAGGCCACAGGTTGTAAATGCTTTCTAATAGGAATCAAAACAGGAATATTCAATGACTATAAAACCTGTAAATCATGTCTGGAACAATTACTAACCTTTTTCATATCTCGAACTACAACTCCCATCCATCTACTAATAGAAAGCCGAACCGAAAAAATAGACTGAAACCTTCCCTCCATACGCGCAGCACAACGTCTAGTCCAAAGATGCCAAGTAATAATAGACGGTAAAATCCCCACTATTATTCCCAGTTGAGAATGAAAAGATGCCCTTCGAAACCAAATTTGTACCGTCTCCCTCCAAGTACGACCAATAGGAATACCAAAAATAGATCCATAGAAATGCCATATAGCCGATGCAAATTCTCTTGTAAGTAACACATGATCTTGATCTTCATAATTACCTTCATCACAACAATCACAACGAGAAACTATCTGGATCCCAATGCGCCGAAGACGATCATCAACACTTAATGCCATGAACCACACCTTCCACATTAAAACCGAAACTTTAAGTGGAAGTAATTTATGCCATACCCAAGGATGCCACTCCATACTAGATCCTTGAACCCGAATATAATCCCAAGCGGATTTAGTCGAAAAATTCCCACTGTCATTCTTCATCCAGATCAATACATCAGATCCTCCCTTACACCCAGCCAAAGCCTCAATAATACTCTCCACCTTATCCTGACCAACTAACGTACTCAAAAACTCCACATCCCAACTATTGGACAACTTACACTCTTTAACTTGCAACATCGGATTACCCACTATCTGTAACTCATCAATTAGAGGACCCTCGTCTCTCCATTTATCATACCAAAATAAAATATTACCATCTCGAACTCTCCATTTAGCATTATTAAAAACACTCGGAATACTTTTGACAATCATTTTCCAAAACCTCGTACCTTTTCTCATATCAATAAGACACCAACTCGAATTACCCACATATTTTCCTTTAAAGAAACTAGCCCACAAAGATTCTCCTTTCAAAAGATTCCAAGCAAACCTCATATGCAACGCTCTTTGAATATCCCCCAAATTCCGCAAACCAAGACCACCCTCCTCTATTGGCTTACAAATATTCTCCCAAGCCACCCACTTTTTTTTTCCTTTACCATTAATCTCACCCCAAAAAAAAGTGCTCAACAGTCGATTTAAAATTTTAATAATAGAATGAGGAACCTGTAAAACTGCAAAAATATGTAAAGCCATACTAGACAGCACATGACGAAGTAAAATTAAGCGCCCACCCGCAGATAATAATTTCATTTTCCAACCACTGATTTTATTCCAGACTTTGTTAATCATCTCCTCTAGATGCTCATGCTTAAGACGCCCTAATACAATCGGAACCCCAAGGTATTTAAAAGGAAACAAACCTTCAGAGAACCCTGTCAGCCTTTTAAGATCTCTCTTTCTTGCTAACGAAATTTTAGGAGAATAAAATATAGCCGTCTTTTCTTTACTAATTTGCTGACCTGTCCATTTTTCATATTTTTCAAAAACCACCAAAAGTTCCTTAACCGATTTCTTACCCCCATTCAGAAAAATAACAATATCATCAGCATACATAAGATGAGAAATATGAGGAGTACCTCTAGCTTGGGAAAATTTCCCAATCTTGTTCCCATCAAAGCTTTGTTTCAAAAGTCTAGAAAGCACTTCTTGAAGAATAATAAAAAGGTAAGGCGAGAGAGGATCCCCTTGGCGCAAACCCCGCCTCCCTTGAAAGAAACCTTTCGTTGTACCATTAAGCATCACAGAATACCACACATTCGAAATACAAGCACTAATCAGAGCACAAAAGGAAGAAGGAAAGCCAAAACACCTCAAAACCTCAAGCAAAAAATGCCACTCCACCCGATCATATGCTTTAGCCATATCAACTTTAATCATAATATTACCACCATGTGACGTCCGCTTCAGAGAGTGAACCATTTCCTGGGTAAGACTGATATTCTCAAAAATACTTCGCCCAGGTATAAACGCACCTTGTTCAAGAGAAATCATTTTGGGAAGGAAACCTGTCATGCGATTCACAATAATTTTTGAACAAATTTTATAGAAAACTGAACAAAGGCTAATTGACCTAAATTTATCAAACCCCGACGGCACATCTACCTTCGGGATAAGCACAATATAAGAAGCCGAATAAAATCTCGGAAGGCGTTTTGATAGAAAAAATTCTGAAATGGCTTCTAAAACGTCCACTTTAACCACCTCCCAGCAACTCATAAAAAAACCCGTGCCAAAACCATTTGGACCCGGAGAACTATTAATATGAATAGTTGATAGAGCCTCTTTCACTTCAACCAACGAAGGGATCCCACAAAGCCGGACACAATCCTCATCATTAATAACCGACGAAATTAAACTAGATAAATCAGGCACCTCCCTAACCGGATTAGATCTTTGAAGAAAATCAGAAAAATAATCAACAGCTCCAAGATGAATTGCTTCCGGAGAATTAAACGCCAACCCATTCGAGGTTCTTAACTGATGAATTTTCCTATGCTTTTTATTAGATAACCACACATGAAAAAATTTTGTATTCCTATCACCATCCATTCTCCACTTAATTTTAGCCATTTGTGCCAATCTAATATCCTCCCTAAGCCTCCAAGAAGACAACTCATTAGAACTCCTTACTAATTCCCTTTCAATATCATCATCCCAACCTCTCTGCAACAAATTTTCCAGATTCTCAATCTTATCTTCAAGAATAGCAATCTGAGTATTAGTTCTCCCAAATACACTCTTGTTCCATACACGCAACGCCACCTTAAGTTTTTTAAGTTTAGTAGCTAATTTAAACAGCCCCGAACCTATAACCGATTCAGACCAAACCTTTTGAACAAGAGTCATAAAATCCGGATGCTCAACCCACATTTGCTGAAAACGAAATGGAGGTGGACCATAAGAGAAAGGATCACTTAAAAATTCTATTACCATAGGACAATGGTCCGATGTAGTCCTAGGAAGATACAAACAATGAGCAGTCGGAAAAAGAGATAGAAAATTTGCATCAATTAAAACTCTATCCAGCTTTGCCAAAGCTCTAGATAATCCTTGCTGACCATTACACCATGTAAACTTACCACCTTGTGAATTCATTTCCAACAACCCACCCTGATGAATCCATCTATTAAACTCATCAATTGCAACTCTATTCCTCGGACGCCCACCACATCTCTCAATATCCGACCGAATTACATTGAAATCCCCAGCAAACAAACATGGCTCCACACCCATTCTGTCCGAATTCAACTCCTCCCAAAGCAGTTGTCGTTCAAGCCTATTACACTTTGCATAAATAAAATTACCCAAGAAATGATTACTTCCAACTGCGAACTCATGCGAACCACCTGCACATCCAATTCATTTTTCCAAAACACCCAGATTTTACCACCATCAGTCTCATTTGATATCGCCTCATCAAATCTCAATAACCACATGAAACTATGGATTTTAGCCACACTCTGAAAAGGTTCCAGCAACACTATCAATTTTGGCTTATATTTAGACAGCATTTTTTGTAATCGTCTCTTAGAGGTACCTAAACCTCTTACATTCCAAACTAAAATTGATCCAATCATTGAGAAAACTTTTGTGTTCTAGTGATCACCCGCCTAGAACTACGGATCTTCTCAAACTGCCTCTTTTGATATTTACGCTTAACAACTTCATCTTCGGCAGCCGAGTGATATTCCTTCTCCTGCAAGAAAACTTCCGCACATTTCTCAGGCTCCGGATCAGACATCGACCCATCTTCCAGACATACCTCTTCCGCAGGTCCATCATAAACATCTTTTTCTGCAGAACTAGGAATAAACTCCCCCTCCCTCATATCTGTTTCCCTCAAACGGTTCGCACAATCCAAATGACCGTTCATAATTCTTGGAATCATCTCTTCCGCACGTTCCGGAATCTCAAGTTTATCCTCTGGATACTTTTCCGGTTCCAACTCCGCATGATCAAGATTATCCGCTTGAATAACTAACACCCGATCCTCCTCAGCTGATTCTTTTGACTCAACCTCTGTATTTTCAAGAACTGGAATATTAGTAGTTTCAAGAACTGGAATATTATTCTTATCCGTCGGCTCCTCCACGATCGGATCTTTTTGCCGAACCCACACATTACTTCCTACATTTTTTTGCCCAGCACGGCAAGTCTTTAAATTATGTCCCTGTATATGGCATTTAGAACAGAACGCTGGCAACGTTTCATAAACAATTTCTTGCTTTCTGCTAGTTTCCAAACCAGGCATTCCAATCCAAAAAGAAAGTAACGGTTTCTTAGCAACATCCATTTCAACACAGATACGAGCACCATCAGTCCGAGTAACACAACGAGTAGAGTTATCACTTCTAATAAATCTACCAATAGGTGCTGTAAGAATTTTAAGGAAAGATTCATGATAGTAATTCGGAGGCAAACCTGGAAGTACAATCCACACCGGAACAAGCGAAGGTTCTTCTTCTTCTTTAAATTCTGGAGTCCAGTGGAATGGACGGTAAGGAATTCCATCGATATCATTGACTTCACGAGACAGAGCCTTATTGCAATCTTCTTCTGAAACCATTCGAATAAAAACATTCCGAGGATGCCGCATATTGGAGACGACTGGAACTCCATCAAGATTCCATCGCTTATGAATGAAGGCCCGAATGGCATCCAATGATGGTCTGTTTCTCAAAAACTTCAATACGATCGAATACCGAAAAGGCTCGGCAGAACGTTGAACTTCTTCCTTAGAGAACTGGAAAAAAATTTCTCCATCCTTAGACTTCGGCAGACGAAAAGCCACAGACATATCTGGAAGAGGTTGAGGAACCACCGATACTAGATCCACGAAGGGACGCCGACCTCCGTTGATAGCAGCAGCAGCCATTACGTGCGTCAAACGAAGCAAGAAAAAACTTTCAAGGAGAAAGCCATTCTTGGAGCGTTCTTGGAGCTTCGGACTTCATCATTCTTCTCCGCTTTCGTACATACAATATTCAAGCCTGCAATATCTTTTCTCAAAATCCATATTTACAAAAAACATAATAATAATAATAAATCTAAAGGATTTTAGCCTGGTTTGGTTACACAGGTGAAACTATCTAATCTCATATAATCTTTATAACTTTCTCCAATTCTCATACAAAATATAATAAACAATTCAAATTTTCAAATCTCAAAATAAAAATTATATTAAAAATTATTTTCTAATAATATTTTATTCAACTTTAAGTTTTTATCACATTTTATCGCATCTGTGTAATCAAACGAGATTTATTCTCTCAACATTTTTCATAACTAAAAATAGGAGTTCAAACTTCAAACTCTTGCATACCTAGACTTGTTTTTACCTCTAATATAGGGGTAGGTGACAAGCTCTGTTTGAATATTAAGAGTATTTAAGATGATTTGAAAATAATAGTAAAGTAAATTTATAAATAGTAGCAAATAGTTCGTGAATAGTAGTGAATAACTTGTGAATAATAATTAAGTGGTCTGAGAATATCTGAAAACAATTGCGTTCCAAACAGTCCTAGGCCTAAGGCCCCATCCCAAGCTGAGGAGCTCAACATGAAACACTAATTTTGGTATATAATAATAAAAATAAAAATAAAAAAAGTGCGAGTCGCGATAGATCTCACAAAAATTAACCAACAAACCGGCATGACTTTTATATGCTACGTTAGATCAACTTTAGTATAAAAATAGTTTTATAATTTAACATACCACATCAATTTGTAGATTTATTTTGATAAAATTATTTTTATGGATAACGCATTTATAAAAAATATATAGAAAAAAATTTTTAACTTTTCATCTGAAGTGGCCAATGAAAGACCGAAATGTTGCAAAAAACTTGACAAAAAAAAGAAAAAGAAAAAGAAAGAGGCCTTGACACATTGCTGCATGTAAGCAAGTGCTGATACTTTTTTTTTTTTGAAAGAAAATGCCTTCATTCATAACTCAAATTAGAGTAAATTGTGAATAAAGGAGGATAATCCTCTACAAGAATACTCTCCTTAGAGAGACCTAAGGCACTTTTAGCCAAGCAGTGTGCCACTTCATTGAACTTCTTGACTCATAGACTAGCTTTGCATATAGACTAGCAACTTCTTGATGTCCCTGATTAGTAGACCCGTCGAGCTCCAGTTTTCCTCCACACCATTGATAGCCTTCACTACACTTAGAGAGTCTCCTTCAAGCACAATACATGGCAACTGTAGATCAGTGCATAGAATGACAGGTTTCAAAGCTGCAACTATTTCACCCAAAATGGGGTCAGGGAATAAGGCATAGGAGGATCTCAGAGTGGCAGCAACTTTGCCATTCTAGTCTCTAATCACCACACATATGCCCACCTCTGCCTACCTTGCACTAACCTTTATCTATAGCTACATCCTAGTTGACCTTATAGAAATTAGGGGACGATGCAAGAGTGACCTTGAGGATTTGAGATACAGGGCACATATTAAGATCATAGAGATTCATAGAGACTAGACTAAAGACTTGCTGTGGGGGGTGAACTTGGAATCGAAAACTCAAGTGTTCCTCCTTTGCCATATGTGTTTGGCAGTGATGGCAATTTCAAAAAGTTCCTCTTTAGACATGCAAGAGAATAAGTGAATCAGGATCTCACTAAAAGGGCCATCATCAATGCTGCACTTCTAGAGCCTCCTCGATCTCAAGCTCCATACATCCATAGAGCATGAGCAACAGTCTCAAGGAGATCTATACATATTGGACACATGGGAGATTCCACCACCTTCCTCTTGTGCAGATTAAGTTTTGTGGGAAGAATCTCTTTAGCAGCTCTCCATATGAACATCTTGACAGAAGTAGGCCCCTTTAGACTCCAAATATTGTGCCACAGATCAGAGTTTTTGATAGCCCTTGAGGCTTGGCCTAGGCTGTCTGCTATGATTGAACCTTGGAATTGAGAGGCAGACCTGACTGAAAACTTACCATTAGAAGTACATCTCGAGGTCAAGAGATCTGGACTTTTGCAAGAACTAATCGGGATTCTAGTAATAGCTTCAACTTCAGAATCACAAAAAATGTCCTTGATCAAGGTTGAGTTCCACTGTAGGGTATCTTGATCAATTTGTAGTCACTTTTGCTGCAACATCAAGAATCTTTGGTGGAGATTGGATCTTTGTAGGAATCCATTTGTCATTCCAGATGCTTACACTTTCCCCATTCCCTATCTTTCATATTAATCCATCATGCAAAAGGGGCCTTAGCTGAGATTATGATTTTCGACACAAATGAGTCACTGTTTTTTACTTTAGCAGTAAGGAAGTCTAAGTTGGCATAATACTTAGCTTGTAGGACACGAGCAGTCAGAGAAAGAGGATTTTGAAAGACCCTCCAACCTTGCTTAGCTAGTAATGAAAGATTGAAATGTTCAAAATCCCTAAATCCTAGACCCCCTTCCCTTTTTGATTTGCCAAGACCATTCCAGTTCAGCCAGTGTAGCTTGGACTTGTGCTATTTTAGCCTCCACCAGAAGGATTGCATCAGCTTATTAATGCCCTCAAGGATATTTTTTGAAATCTTGAATATGCCCATGCTATAGGTGGGATTGATTGGATGACTGATTTGAGAAGTATCTCTTTTCCTACCTGAGATAACAGGTTTGACTTCCAACTTCCCATTAGAGATTTGATCATGTCCAAGATAGAAGTAAATACCCTTGACTTTTGCCTGCCAACACAAGAGGGAAGACCCATATATTTTTCAAATGGACCTGAGGCTTTTATGTCAGTTGTGGCTGAGTTCAGTCTCCTATCCAATATTCTTACTAAAAAATATAGAGGTCTTCTTTAAATTGTGTCTCTGACCAGAGGCTTTTTCATAGGTATCAATGATGAAGTGCAACTTGCTCCACTCTACGGGATGTGCCTTACAAAAAAAAAGGCTATCATCTACAAAAAAATAAGTGGTTAATTTTTAGAGAACCTTGAACTATAGGAATACTAGAGATCTAGCCTTGCTACTTAGCTTTGTTTAAGGAAAAACTTAGAATCTCAAAACAAATAATAAAAAGGTAGGGGAAGAGGGGATCTCCCTGTCTAATGCCCCTTGAAGGTTTGAAACTTTCTTGAGGAGTGACATTTAAGAGAATTGAGTAAGAAACAATGGAAACACATTGCATCACTAGCTCAACTCACCCACTATTAAAACCCATTTTCTCCATCACTATCCTTAGGAAGTTCCACTCCACTCTATCATAGGTCTTACTCATGTCTAGTTTAAGGGACATGAAACCCTCTTTTATGCCTCTCATCCTGTTTTGCATAGAGTGCATAAGCTCATAAGCCACAATGATGTTATATGAGATCATTATGCCTGGTACAAAGACACTTTGTGATATGAACCCGCGGGAAAGGAATCCCTTAAACCCACAATCAATTTGAAAACTTTCCAAGAAAGCCAAAATCAAGTCAGCGAATGGAGAACCTAGACCCGATGAGAACTCGTTTCAAGAACCTAGATTATATTAAAATCTAGACCCATTGAAGAACCCGTCTCAAGAACCCAGATTACAAAGGAGGAACGCCACAAAGGTTGTGATTTACCTTTGATAAGTTCAAAAGTTCAATTAAGAACAAGAGGAGATAAACTCAACTCACAATGAATAAATTCATCAAATTTCATAAATTTCATAAAACTGATTAAAATGAGGTATATAGAGTATTTAAAGCAAAACCTAATGAAACCCTAGCCAAAATAAAACCTCATCTTCCAAAAATACCCCTAGATGAACAGTACCACGTCTACTGTACGGCACTATAGTACTCGGCTACAGTAACCCTAACCCTAGTTCAATAAAATAATAACTTTCCCAACATGCCCTTACATCCCCTTAAGTGCTTCCCATAATAAACTCAATTATTCTAAACTAATATAATAAGTTCGTTAAATAAATTAAATAAGTTGAAACCCTTCAAGTGCCCAAAGCCTTTAAATCATGTTGTTGCCCTTTCCATAGTTTAATCAAATGACTCAAAAGCTGAATCTTCATCATTTAAGCTCTTGAACTTGTATTTGGCCAATCTGGAACATGCAACATATCTTTAAAACTAGGCCCACCTTGGTTCCAAGAAAGGTTGGTTAGGAATTGTCGCACCTGGTAGGAATCCACTAAACACACCGGTAGGAATCACGATCTCATATCCCTGCAACCAAGAAACAACAACACTTGGCAAAGAATCGTTAAATTCGTTAGCATAAAAGCTTGCTTTAGCATAAAAACTCACTTTTGTCTTTCTATTTCTCTCTACAATCTCTCTTTCTTTTTCCTCTTGTGGCTGTACTCTTTTTTCTTGACTCTCAACCACCTCTCTATTTTCTTTTTCTCTCTCTCTTTCTTTTGATATTTCGGCCTCATTCTCTTTTTTCCTCTCACTCTCTTTGTTCTTTTCACTCTCTGTTTTTCTTTCAGTCTCCTCTTTTTTTGAACTCTCAGCCTCACAATTGTTTTTCAACTTATTCTCTCTTTTTCTTGAGGTTTCAGCCTCACCCAAATCTTTTCCCTTTAGTGGTTCGGTCTTCCCCTTTGCTACAGCTTGATCATTTTTAACCCACTTTGGTTTCCAATGAGTACTAGAAATCGAGGTATACCTTGATGTATCCTTTCCTTTTAGCCCTCTCTCCACCTTCATAGCCATGTGCACCATATCCTCTACCTCCTTATAATGTTGCAACCCAACTACATTGGCTATCTCCCTATTCAATCCACTCAAAAATCTTGTCATCGTGGCCTCCCGATCCTCCTCTACATTAGCCCGAATCATAGCCACCTCCATCTCCTTATGGTAATCCTCTACACTCCTAGACCTCTGTGTAAGATTTTGTAGTTTTTTGTAGAGGTTTCTATAGTAGTGGCTAGGTACAAATCTCCGCCTCATAATAGCTTTCAACTCTCTCCATGTTTCTATAGGCCTCTCAAGATTCCTCCTCCTATTGGTCACTAATTGATCCCACCAAATAATTGCATAATCAGTGAACTCAATTACAGCCAACTTCACCTTCTTCTCCTCAGAGTAATTATGACAATCAAACACCAACTCTATTCTTTTCTCCCACTCTAAATAAACTTTAGGGTCAGTTCTACCTGGGAATGATTGTATTTTCATTTTGATGCTCCCAAGGTTCTTATCTACTCTATTTCGACTCCCTGGGTTTGCCCTAAGGCCTCTTCCATGCCTAACTCCTCTATGTCCACCCAATCGAACTTCAGCTATTAAGCCTTCATCATCCTCACCAAACTCTCCATTCTTATACCCATTCTCAATTCTAGGCTCACGTCGCCTCCTATCTCTCTCACCTTGCATATTTTTAATCATTGCTTCTTGATTATTCATACTATCCCTCACTTCACCCAACACCAAGTTCAACCGCTCAAACTGTTGTTGCATGGTTTGCAACACACAGGATGAGTTATCTGCTTTCCCCCTTGGTGATAAGCTACTCTGATGAGACATTATAAGGTGCTGCACAAAAGAATGTTTGTGGTAAAAAAGAAAACCTCACACACTCCCTTACGTGTTTACACTCGAAAAATAGCACTCCACTCGTGTTTCACTCTTAATTGACTTTTTCCCGATAATAGTCTCACACTCTCTTGCCTTTTACCTCAAGAGTTTTTCCACTCAAGTTCTTTCAGAACTAATTGAGCTCAATCAAGACAAGGCAACCTTGTTTTATCCCAACTAGTAATTAGGTCCAATAAATGATAATAAGAGAAACACAGAAGGAACAAATGACACGAGAATCAAGGAACTTATACGAATGAAAGAGTAACAATAACACAGGATACCAACTTTAGTGGTGTATGCAGCAGCCCCTTTAATGATAAAAGCTCAATCAACAAATACTTTCTTTCTCTTTGTTGTAACTATGTAGCAACTTTGAATATGCTACCTTCTCTTTTCTTCTTCTTCTTCTCTCTTCTTTTTTTTTTTTTGAATTTTTTTTCTTTTCTTTTCACTACTTCAATCACAAACAACAATATTCGATTGTGAAAATTAAGTAATTGAATTCAAGCACACAAGAATCGACAATGAAATAGACGAGACTCAACGGAACGGCACTCGAAGCAATTGAAAAACATAGAGATGCAGGAAACCCTAGAATTTTGAAACCCTAGGTGATGCAAATTTCAGCCAAACCCAAAACCCTAGGAATTTCGGCAGCCTACTTTTGTTTCTATTTTTTTTTTGGCAACCCTAGAACAAAGAAGCCCTAGAATTAAATTTAAGGATGCTAGAATTAAAAGATAGAATCAGATCTGATTGGAAACCTTGCTCTGAATACCAAGTGATATGAACCCATGAGAATGAATTCCCTTGAACCCACAATCAATTTGAAAACTCTATAAGAAAGCCAAAAATCAAGTCAACGGATGGAGACCCTAAATCCGATGAGAACTTGTTTCAAGAACCTAGATTATATTAAAATCTAGACCCGTTGAAGAACCCTTCTCAAGAACCCAAGTTACAAAGGAGGAACGCTACAAAGGTTGTGATTTACTTTTGATAAGTTCAAGAGTTCAATCAAGAACAAGAGGAGAAAACTCAACTCACAAATAAAATTTCATATTGTCTAACCTCTCAAATGAGGCTACAAAGAGTTTTTAAACCCAAACCTAATCAAAACCCTAGTCAAAATAAAGCCCCTTTTACCCAAAATGACCCTTGATGAACAGAACCGGCTACAGTACGCGCGGCTACAGTAACCCCTACAATAAATTGATGAAACCCTAGTTCCTAAAAAGTAACTTTCCAAATAAGCTCTTGGCCAAAATACAAGGCATTCCCAAAAAACATAGTTCATAAGAAATAAGACATGTAGGCCAAGCATCTTCAAGTCCGCTTATTCTAAACTAATAAAATAAATCATTTAACCAAATTGGAAGCCTCCAATAACAATAGGCCGTATATCTAAGTCATGTCTTCCACAGCTTGAATCAAGTGAATCAAAACTGGTTCTTCTTCTTTCAGACCCATCTTGAGTGTTGGGCTCTTGCTGGTTTTATCCCAAGTGGATGCTTCAATGATTCATGATCGGTGTGGATCACAAATTCCCTTGGCCATAGGTAGTACTGCCAAGTCTCTAATGCACGAACAAGAGCATAAAGCTCTTTGTCATAAGTAGGGTACTTTAGGGATGCCCCACTTAACTTTTCACTGAAGAAGGCTATGGGCCGCCTATCCTGCATCAAAACGGCTCCAATCCCTATTCCTGAGGCATCACATTCAATCTCAAAAGTTTTGTTAAAATTAAGTAATGCTAACACAGGTGCAGAGCACAACCTTTCTTTAATAGTGGCAAAAGCATTCGCTTGATTAGCCCCCTAATGAAACCCAACATTCTTTTTAATTACCTCAGTGAGTGGTACAACAATGGTGCTGAAGTTTTTAACAAAACGTTGATAAAAGCTAGCTAAGCCATGAAAGCTTCTTACCTCAATGATGCTTTTTGGCGTTGGCCACTCCTTGATGGCCTTGACTTTCTCTTCATCCACCTCAATACCCTTTGTACTAACAACATAACAAAGAAAAACAACTTTTTCCATGCAAAAGGCACATTTCTTGAAATTAGCATACAACTTTTCACATCTCAACACATCAAACACATATCTCAAATGCTCAATATGTTCATTTAAGTTCTTGTTGTACACTAAGATATCATCAAAGTACACAACCACAAACTTGCCTATGAATGCACGTAGGACATGGTTCATTAATCTCATGAAAGTACTGGGCGCATTTGTAAGTCCAAATGGCATAACCAACCATTCATAAAGCCCATACTTAGTCTTAAAAGCAGTTTTCCATTCATCACCCTCTTTCATTCTAATTTGATGGTACCCACTTTTAAAATCAATTTTACTGAAAATACATGAGCCATGCAATTCATCAAACATATCATCCAATCTAGGAATGAGATGGCGATACTTTATCGTGATATTGTTGACTGCCCTGCAATCAATGCACATCCTCCACGTCCCATCCTTCTTTGGTACTAGTAGCACTGATACTGCACAAGGGCTCATGCTCTCCCTCCCGTACCCCTTGCTCATCAAATCCTCAACTTGCCTCTGAAGCTCATTCTCCTCTGGATTACTCCTATAAGCTGGTCGGTTTGGAATAACAGCCTCGGGCACAAAATCAATCTGGTGCTCAATGCCTCTAATGGGTGGCAACTATTTTGGCATCTCCTCCGAGAATACATCCTCAAACTCCTGCAACAAAGAAACAGCCAAACTAGGAAGAGACTGGTTAGTTTCATCAAGAGTAAGATAAGACTCTTTATAGACAAGAAAAATCATAGGGCAATCTGCGAAGAAAGCCCTCTTAACCTCACTCTCTCTTGCATAGAAACTCACTATTGCCTTTCCTTTTCTCTCGTCAGACTCTCTTTCTTTTTTCTCTCGTGGCTCCACTCTTTTTTATTTACTCTCAGCCATCTCTCTACTTTCTTTTTCACTCTCACTCTTTCTTTTTTGCTCAATCACTTTTTCACTCTTTCTTTTTCTATCACTCTCATTTTCACTCTTTCTCTTTTGATCACTCTCATTTTCACTCTTTCTTTTTTGAGCAACCTCACTTTTCAATTTCAGTTGGTCCTCATAGACCTGCCTTGGAGTTAAAGGAGCAAGCTTAATTGTTTTGCCCACCTTTTCACTCTCCTATCATACTGACACGGCCTCCCCAACAAAATATGGCCCGCATGCATAGACACAACATCACAAAGCACCTCATCCTGAAAAAGTAACTAACACTTGTTTATCCACCCTAACTTCTCCACAATCATTCAACCACTGCAATTTGTATGGTCTAGAGTGTTTTAAGGTTGGTAAATTCAATTTCTCAACCAAAGTAATGCTAGCCACATTAGTACAACTCCCCCCCATCAATGATCATACTACATACCTTATTGTTGACATGGCATCTAGTATGGAAAATGTTCTCTCTCTGTTGCTCTGCATCATTCCACTTTAATGTGTGAATTGAGAGCACGTCTGGCAACAAGAGACTCACATGTCACAGGGTATACGACTCCATCATCATCACTAGCATCAACCAACTCTGGCACCTCATCACTATCATCCTCACTCTCAGTCATCACCTCCCCATTGTCATGCATAATCATCACCCTCCTATTTGGACATTGAGAAGCAATGTGCCCTGAACCCAAACACTTAAAACATTTTATATCTCTATTCCGTGAAGGTTGGGATTCTACATTGGGTTTGTTGCTAGTTCCCTCATATTTTCCCTTAGGTGGTTCGGTCTTTCTTTTTGCTTCAGCTGGATCATTCCTATCCCATTTTGATTTCCAAGTAGTGCTAGAAACCGAAGTGTACCTTGTTGTCCATTTTCTCTTTAATTGCCTCTCCACCTTCTATCTCCACATAATGCTACAATTCAATTACATTGGCTATGTCCCTATTCAAACCACTCAAAAATCTAGCCATGGTGGCCTCTCGGTCCTCCTCTACATTAGCCGGAATCATCGCCACCTCCATCTCCTTATGGTAATTCTCCACACTCCTAGACCCCTGTATAAGATTTTGTAATTTCTGGTAAAGGTCTCTATAGTAATGGCTAGGAATAAATCTCCGCCTCATGAGAGCTTTCAACTCTCCCCATGTCTCAATAGGCCTCTCATAAGTCCTCCTCCTATTGGTCACTAATTGATCCCACCAAATAATAGCATAATCAGTGAACTCAATTACCGCCAACTTCACTTTCTTCTCCTCAGAGTAATTATGGCAATCAAGCACCAACTCTATTTTTTTCTCCCACTCTAGATAAACCTCAGGGTCAGTTCTACCTTGGAAAGATGATATTTTCGTTTTGATGCTACCAAGGTCTCTATCTACAACATCCCGACCCCTTAGATCCCCCTCAAGTCATCTTTCATGCCTAAGTCTTCTATTTCTACCCGACCCAACGTCAGATGCTAAGTCTTCCTCATCCTCACCATCTCCTTCATTCTCATACTGATTTTCAACTCTATGCTCATGTCGCCTCCTAACCCTCCTACCTTGTAGATTTCTAATCGCTGCTTCTTGATGATCCATCGTATCCCTCACTTCACTCAACACCAAGTTCAACTGCTCAAACTATTGTTGCATGGCTTGCAACACAAAGGATGAGTTATCTGCTCTCCCCCTTGGTGATGCGCTATTCTGATGAGACATTATCAGGTGCTACACAAAAGAATGTTAGTGGCAAAAAAAGGTAAATCTCACACACTCCCTTATGTGTTTACCCTCGAATAATGACACTCCACTCATGTTTCACTCTTAATTGGCTTTTTTTCTATAATAGGCTCACACTCGTGCCTTTTACCTCAAGAGTTTTCCCACTCAAGTTCTTTAAGAACTAATTGACTCAATCAAGACAAAGCAACCTTATTTTATCCCAACTAATAATTAGGTCCAAGAAAAAGAACAAGAGAAACACGAAAGGAATGAAAAAAAAAAGGCACGTGAATCAAAAAAATTATACGAATGAAATAGTAACTATAAGATAAGATACCAACTAGAATTACACGATTTTTCTTTCTTTTTTTTTTCTTTTATTTTTTTTTCACCAACTGATTTGATCACAATCAAGAATAAGCAATTAATAAAACCCTAACAATAACTCAAAAACCCTAGGGCAAGTGATATACGGCAACCCCTAGAACAAGAGATTTCAGCCAACACAAACCCTAAAACAATGAATTTCAGCAACCCTAACAATAGTGAAGAAATCTTCTAGCCACCACTATTTTTTTTTTTTTTTTTGTAATCAATCCTAGAACAATGAAGCCCTAGAATTAAATATGCAAGAAATAAAAGATAGAATCAGACCTGATTAGAAACCTTGCTCTGAATACCAAATGATATGAACCCGTGGGAATGAATTCCCTTGAACCCACAATCAATTTGAAAACTCCCCAAGAAAGCCAAAAATCAAGTCAACGGATGGAGAACCTAGACCCGATGAGAAATTGTTTCAAGAACCTAGATTATATTAAAATCTAGACCCGTTGAAGAACCCGTCTCAAGAACCCAGATTACAAAGGAGGAACACCACAAAAGTTGTGATTTACCTTTGATAAGTTCAAGAGTTCAATCAAGAATAAGAGGAGAAAACTCAACTCACAAATAAAATTCAATATTGTTTAACCCCTCAAATGAGGCTACAAAGAGTTTTTAAACCCAAACCTAATCAAAACTCTAACCAAAATAAAGCCAATTTTACCCAAAATGACCCTTGATGAACAGTACCGGCTATAGTACACGCGGCTAGAGTAACCCCTACAATAAATTGATGAAACCCTAGTTCCTAAAAAGTAACTTTTCAAATAAACCCTTGGCCAAAATACAAGACCTTCCCAAAAACATAGTTCATAAGAAATAAGACATGTGGGCCAAGCATCTTCAAGCCCGCTTATTCTAAACTAATAAAATAAATCATTTAACCAAATTGGAAGCCTCCAATAACAATAGGCCGTATATCTAAGTCATGTCTTCCACAGCTTGAATCAAGTGGATCAAATGTGGTTCTTCTTCTTTCAGACCCATCTTGAGTGTTGGGCTCTTGTTGGCTTTATCCCAAGTGGATTGCACCAACAGTAGACATGTCAAATAATTGATTGGTATTTCCTTCATGTGATAGTGACTATATTTGATTTCTCTGTTTTAATTCGTATTTCTTTTATGTTAGTAGTGATTATATTTGAGGTAATCTGTAATAGTTTCTGAAATTGTAATAGGCAATTTCCTTATTTCAAAATATCAATAAATAAAGAAATAAATTGTCTTAATATTGTCATCCATCATTGTCTGAAACAAAAAATGAAAAGAAATATACTTTTTTACATAAAAAAATCAATCCAAATGTTCTGCATCATTGCTTCTCACCATGATGTCCCTCTGCAGTTGCTCGAAATATAACTGTTGCATTCCTGGCATGGCACTCACGTCCTTCATCATAATGTGCTGATCCGCTTCTTTCTTAGCGAGCTCTACTTTCTCCGCCTCCAACCTCAGTCTTTCGTCCTCTTGACGAATTTTATTTCGCTCTTTTTCCTTCTCATTTTCCATCTTCTCGGCCTCCAACCTCATTCTTTCATCTTCGAGACGGATGAAATTTAGCTCTTTCTCCTTATCATACTTCATTTTTTCGGCCTTGAGACGAAAATACTCTTTCTCCTGAGCACTTGACTCCTCCAAAAGCGTATACTTCAGCTTGCTGAGCCCAACAATTTCCTGTGCTAACGAGGCTTGGGCCTTTCGTTTTCCTTTCTTAGCTTTCCTTCCTATTGGTCGGTCTAATTCGACCACTTCATTATCTACCACATTATCCTCCTCTAGATCAAAAACTGAATCCACCGTAGCGCCCGAACATTGAGTCGGGGTCGGGGACGGGGACATCGTCTTCCTTCGCTTTGGATCTGGATTTGTGGAACGCCAAATCCATTTAGGTTAGTCCTTTAACAGGTGCCAACAATGCTCGAGTTGGAAGGAAGATTTCTCTAGCAATGCGTATATAACATTCGCCTTGTCAAACTTGCATGTAAACAAAAAAAAATTATGCTAAACCAATGTATAAAAAAATTAAATATTCATAAAACAAGTAAGAGTATGGATATTCTACATTGTCTTGCTTGGTCATGCTACTTTGATTCAACCCTTCAACTTGCGCTAGTTTCTCACAAAATTTGTTTGTGGCCTTTTGAATAATCGACCACCGATGTATTAAAGACTTGATGGTCCGGTCATTTGTAGTTTCTTTAAATTGCTAGAAGTATTCATAAATTATTTTCCAAAGTTGAGAGTGTTTTTGGTCTGTTCCCTGGACGGCATCAAAGCTACAATTAAGCCATGCGGAGACAAGTAACTTGTCTTCCTCGGGGGTGAAGTTCGCACTCCTGACTGATTTCCTAACGCCGATAAAATCGTTATGGGGGTAGGAGTGGAGAGTCATCAACAGTCATAGGAGAATTTCCACTTTGCCCATCGTATGTGGGGTCTAGTTGAGAATTTTCACTCAGGAGGTTAGTGAAATACATATGTCCAAAGTCTTGTGAATCCATCTCTAAAAATGCTTTGAAATGTTATACACTTAAGTATGAAGTTTGGAGTTTTTCCAAGAGCCGGCTCAGGAACCAAATGGTGACATCTACGAAATTTGGCCACCCTTTCATGGCTGCAACGACCGGTTGCCACTACTTGTTGGTCGTCCGGGTTACCTAGCTATTGAGGAAATGACCATAAATTTCCAGTATCCCTACCAGGCTTTGTCATAATCATAGCCGAGGGTGTTTAATTTACACATAATTTTTTTTATCACAACATAACTTTCTCAAACAATGACACAGCAAAAAAGCAATCGAACAGAATTGACCAATTCACATATTCACACAAAACAACAACCAAACAACAATGCAAATCACAATAATACTCAATAAGAGCATTCCCATAAGATTCCTTCATATCGAATTTATAAATAAATAGGTGGAAATATTGACAGCATGCGTAAGCAAGGAGCCATTCACATCTAATGGCTGTAAAACCAAACCCGAACGTCCATTGCCTTTTCTGAAAAGTACAAGAAACTGCAATATGACAATCTGGGTGAGGATTGCCCCGCCATATCGATGGGGTCCTATTAACACTTGTGAATTAACCGCATCACTATAACACCATCATCACAGCCTAATAACAGCCCCTTCCCCGAGAGGTACGAAACACTGCAAAAGACCCAACAAATTAATGAATAGATAACCACAAATAATGATAAATCACATTCCATAGTGATTTCAAACTCCACCAAAATGGTCTCAAAACCAATAACCCCACAAATTCCATAACCACTTCATCCACCAAATTCTCCTCAAAATCAATAACACCACAAATTCCATAACCACAAACTCCACCAAATTCTCCTCAAAACCAATAACCCCACACATTCCATAACCACAAACTCCACCAAATTTTTCTCAAAACCAAAAACCCCTAAAATTTGTGCGAATTTTTTCTTGAAATTCTCGGCATTTCAACAATCAACACAGCCAACAGTCAACACAACAATGAGAGAAACAAAATAATTAAAAAAAAAATAGAAACTAATTTCCCATTACTTTCTCGGTAGCCAAACAACTCGAGAGAGCCAAAATAATACAGAGAAATCAATGGCAATGCATGTCATAGGCAATTTCAATCGGTTTCCTCAACAAAGCCCAAAACCTCAATCTAAACGAGAGTGACTACCGAGAAAAATTGCAAATCACACAGTAGGCTTTTTTCCATTGTGTTTCTCGGCAGCCAAACAGCGAAGAGAGCCAAAATAACATAGAGAAATCAATGGCAATGCAAGAATAAAATTGATGAAGCGGTTTCCTCTAAAAACCCCAAAATCATAAACTGAATCCGAGTGACAAAAATCAAAACCAAAATGCATAACAATGAAAGTGAGCTCGGCACTTTCTCGGCAGCCAAACAACGAAAACATCGCCGAGCCAGAGATAGAGTTGCTCTCCATCAGTATGCTTACCTTGATCATGGCATCGGGAGGAAGAAAAATGGGCAGAGAGAAACATAAAAGGAGAAAGATTCCAAGAAAATGAGAGAAAATGAGGGAAAATGAGAAACGGTTTTGATTTCTTGAAACCGAAGTAAAAAAACTTACAGGAATGCCGATGGAGGTGTGTACTGCGTTCATTGGTGTTGCAAGGGAGGGGCACACCGATGGAGAGGGTTTTTGCGAGACGAAGAACAACCAAGTGGAGATGCGGATGTACAGTAGTTCCCCATATATGGAGAACGATTGTAGAGACCGTATAAACAAACCGCAAAATGAGGATTGGGATGGAGAGGGTTTTTCTCCAAAACCTTGAAATAATCCCTAAATTACGGGGATGAAGAAGAGATGCAGAACCGGATGGAAATACTCTAAGGCATTCAAATGATGGGACTACTTTAAATGAAACCATGCGTTTCATAGTAGCTGCGTGTGGGGAGTCCCCGTTCAGTCATTCACAAAGGACCTCCTCTAGCCACAGAGTCTCCACCGAAAAGTTTATTTGATCTTTTTTTCATACATTTTTTATATTCTTAAACATTTTTTAAAAAATATTTATAATATTATTAAAAAATATTTTCTTAATCATTAAATAAAAAAGAAAAATCAATCGATAGCCACCATCATTGGCTTTTTCCATGTGGGATAAGAATTATCCTATCACGAAATAAAATGCAAATCAAACAGTCCTGTTCTTTTATCATGTCTCTCTCATTGTTAGTGTCAATTGCTCTCTATAAATTAATATTTAATATTTTTTCATCTTATTTCAAAACCCAATCCAAAATATTAAATCACATTAAAAATGGGTTATTTTTCAAATACACACATTGTGCGTAGAATGTTATTCACTATACTTGTAATCAAATTAATAAATCCTATTTAGGAGCACTATATTACATGCAAAAGATATAAATTAGTCATTTTATCAATTGAAAATAGAATAATAGCAATTCTTGAATGCCTAACTTTGATAACAAATTCTGTGTATGATAAAATTAAAAAATAATTCTAAATAAAAATTAGTTAATTTATATAATATAATACTTTATTGTATTATTATTTATTAAAATTGGAAGGTCCTCGTAATAAAGACTGAGGGCTTATTTGGAAATAGATCTTATCTCAAAATTCTCATCTCATCCTATCTTCTTCCCAAACATAATTCAAATGCAAAATTTTCAAACTAATCGTTACAAATTTCTCAAATTTTTAAACAAAAAATAAAAAAATAATTCAACCTTTTTAAATTTGTAAATAAAAATAATATTATAAAACTATATTTTAACAATATTTTAACTTTATAATATTTTTTATTCAACTTTTTCTTTCTCACTTCTCAAAATCTAAATAATATTCAACTCAAATTATTTAACTATTATTCATAAATTATCTTATTACTATTTATAAAATTCTCATTTCATCTCACTCTTCAAACCATCTCTAAAGTTTTGCCTCAGGCTTCTACATATATAGGACCGCCCCCTGCTCCGATATTATGGTTGTATCCGTTCCTAATACACGCTTCTTGAACTACAACTCGTTTTAGGTGTCGCATGCAAAGGAAATTTCGCCATTCAAACAAAATGTTGTATGGAAGTATCAACTTCTGTCTTGTGAATCTTATTTAAAGTCTTGTTTAAACTATTTAAATAGGACTTAATTATTTAATTATTTAAACTATATTATTAACACTGATTTTCATATATGGGTAATACCCTCCTTTAATAAATGAGTCTAAAATATTTAAATTATATCCTTAATAAAAATCTGCATGATTTCCTTGTATTTTTCCTCATAGATATTAGTAGGCCTGTGCATAAAGGGCGGGGATCCGATCCGATCCATCAGAGACACCCGATTTGTCCAATCCGAACAAAGATGGGTTCATCAGGTCAAAATTTAACATCGGGTTTGAAACAATGCAATCAGTCGAAACCGTCGAAACCGATCAACACTAGTAAAAGCTGAATTTCAACGGAAGTACATACAAAGTAACATACAGATCTGAGAAAAAGGAAAAAGCTGAATTTTTTAACAACAATTACTTTGTTTATATTCAACAGAAATTTTGAACCACATCATACTATAGTGAAAGAGATGAAATCCCGACACCCTAGACAAAAAAAAAATAAAAAAAATCCCTCCGCAACAGACCTTGCCTCTACAACCAGAAAAATCCTTCCAGCAACTTCCAGCAACCCACTTTGCTGCAACCTTGAGTTTTGACCAAAAAATTCCTTCAACCCACTTCGGCATTATTGAAGAAGCTCTAGACCAGAGTTGAAAAAAATTAAAAAAAAGTTTAGTCGAATGAAATCCTTAAGGGGAGAAGAAATCGAGACCCAGGAAGGCACTTGCCCCGACCATCCTCAATCTTGAGGACAGAGTAGCATGACGAGTTGAGGATGCTCTCGACGGTGCTCTCGCAGCGAGCCTTGCAGGAAATGATCCGAAGGCAACCCTACCAGATCTTGTAGATGACCTCCTGGATCACCAAAAGGGTCTGCTCCAACGCGGCCTCATCGTCCTCCTCCTACAGCTAATTAAACGACATAATTCAAATGTGGGTGATTTTCACTTTTGGGAGAAGAATGAAGGATGAGAAAGGAAAGCAGATTTAGGGGCAGAAGGTGAGGTGGAAGAAGGTACATGAGAGAGATAGAGAGACATAATAGCAGATTATATACTTAAAAACCGACCCAACCCGAACAACACCCGACTTATTCAGATCAGGTCGGGTCGTGTTCGCTCCTTTATGATGTCGAGTCGGGTCGGTTTGGGTGTAAATTAGTGTTTTTTTGATCGGGTTGCATGCCTAAATATTAGATAGGTATCTCTCTTGTATATTTTGTAGGAAAAGTAACGGTTGAGGTCCTTAAAATTTGTACTTTTTCAAAACTAGCAATTGGAATAATTTAAAATGTTTATTTGTACTTACAAGAACTTGTTACTGTTCAGTGCTAGGGCTATAAAGAGCAAGCTAAATGAATGGAGATGGAGGTGGTAGGCAATGGAGGAGACAGCTGGAGTGACAATTGGACCCTGAAAGAATTCTTCAAATGTGCAAAATTGATTGGACCAACTAAACCCACCAGTTTGGTCAAACTGGTTGGGTTCAGTCCGATCAGGTTCCGATTTCTAAAAACCAAAAAATGATTGGAAACCAATCCAGTATTTATATTCACATTTTGAAAATCGGTTTGAACCAAACCGTACCGGTTCATATATATGAATCTTTTTTATATTAGATATAAAATATTTTTAATATATTTTTTGTATTATATTATAGATATTATATTCTATATTTCTCATATTTTAATCTTATTATTTATGTATATTAGTCTTATTACATAAAACTAATATAAAATTTGATATAACTTAAAATTAATTTTATCATTTTTAATATAACATTTTATATAACATATAAATTTTAATCTTAAACATGAACATTAATATTAACTTATTAATATAAACTTACTTTTGATATATATATATATATATATCAATGATAAATATATTTTTGGCATAATAAATTATAATATATATATTTCTTTTTGTAAATACATTTTTACACATTTGATCATATATACTCATAAAAAGTCTAGAACTTATATAGACTATAGTTAAATTTAATAATATACTAGTATGATTAAATATTATTAAATAATGTACTTATACTATAATATAAATAGATTAATAGTTTAGTATATGTAAACATCATATTATTACTAATATTAATAATCTATAAAATCGAAAGAACTAGATCAGACCAGACCGAAATCGAAAAAATCGAAAGTTTTAATTTTAATAATGAATCGATCTAATATCTGATCTTAGATTTTTAAAATGGATGAATACTGATTCGATTCTAAAAATTATTTAAAATCAGATCAAACCGAACTGATTACACTCATATTCAGCACCAAGAGGGGCGACCTTTCCCTGGGTGGGTCGTCCGGTATAGTTGGTAACTCCTTTTGGTGGCCAAGATCGGGCTGCCCACAGAGTGGCTGCTAATGGCTACCAGCCTACCCCTGGTGCCCGTTGGTGGCCATCCACTTTTTTCTTTTTTCTTTTTTCTTTTTTCTCAATTTTGTTAATTCTCTCTTGATTTTTATTTTTTTATCTTATCAAATATTTTGGTTTTTTTTTTAATCTTTTTGAGTGTTTTAATAATGCTTTAAAAAAATTTCTAAATTTTTTATAATTTGTGTTTTAGAAACTTTTAATATTATTTTTTGTAATTTAGTTTCTATTTTTTAATTTTATGCTTTTCAAAAAGTCTTTTAAATCTATTCTATGTTTTCTTATGTGTTTTTTCTTGTTGATTTTCTAAAATTTATAAGAAACTTTTTTTTTTGTTTTACTTTTATGTTCTTAAGATTATGAAATTTTTGTGTTTTGATCTTTGACTTTTTTATTTTCTTATATTTATAACTTCGTTTTATTTTTAAATTTTTGTATTTACTAATTTTTAAAATTGTTACGGTTCATTTTGACGTAGCATGCTGACTCTGCATTTTCTTGAAATTTTTAAATCTGATTGCATATGATATGCCATGTTTGGATTTTTAATTTGTAATTAGTCATGATGGCGTCAACAGAGTCAAGACGGAGGACCAAATTAAAATTCAATCATTTGAGTTAGTCTATATATAATTTTTAAATAGGCTCATGTAAATTCATATAATTATATTTAAAAAAAATTAAAATTATGATAATATATATTTTAAAATAATGATTTTTTATTTTTTATTTTTATTCTTCGTTAATGGGACTGACAGTCCCATGTGTAGTCCACATTTAAGACTGTAACTAAAATTTATCTACTTAGATTGTGCCTTTTGCATCTATTAACACAGGTTTGTTATCCAACAAGCAAAAAAAAAAAACAAAAGTCTTGTGATTCTTATGTTACTGACAATTCATTGTGCAGGAAATTTGAATTCCCCATACCTGACATCGTTGGTTGTTTCTCATGCATCTTAGTGGAGGCTCAAGATATCATTCCATTTGACTCCCTTGTCTTGCAGAATTTTTGGGGTCGGTTATTTTCACATATTAGTTTCATTTCTTGATAATTCCATTCATCAATCTCAAAAGAGAAATATTTAGTAATAAAAGTAAACTCATAAATTAACATTATGTAATATAAAATTATTTTTATTTTAAAATTAATTTAACGTATCACGTAAAGATATAATAATTTTTTTTAAAACTATAACACTTTTATATTAAAAATAATATTTCCCTGAAAGTTGAGCTCTCCAAGAAGCATTAAGGTTACGTTTGGATATTGAGATGATTTCAGATGATCTGTAAATAGTAGTAAAAAAATAATAAATAAAAATAAAAAGTAGTGATTAGTGATGAATTATTTGTGAATAATAGTGAAAAAGCTTCTTCACTTACCGAACAAGCTAACTGTCTCAAAGTTAGCCAGCGTTTTGCTTAAGGCTTGGTTTGAATAATGAGTTGAAATGAAAGTTAAGTAAAAATATTATACAATTAAAATATCATTATAATATAATTTTTTTAATGCTTTGGAATTTCAAAAAGTTGAATTATTTATTATATTTTGTTTGAAAGTTTAGAAAAATTATAATCCCAAAATAAAAAAATATTAAAAAAAAATTATTTTAATAATATTTTATTCAACTTTTATCTCATCTCATCTCATCTTATCTGTGTAACCAAACAAGTCCTTAAATAAGATGAGATGAAATGAGATGGGTTAACATGATTTCTAGAAGAGAAATTCTATTTGCAGTCCCCACTTGAGGACTGCATGTGCAGGCCCCTTATTAAATGAGAAAAAGTATCATTTCAAGAAGGATAGTTTTGTAATTTTAAAAAAAATTAAAGATAAAATTGCCTATACTTGCATTGCAGTCCCCATTTGGGGACTGTATCTAGCATTGCTCTTTCTAGAAAACAAACTAGTCCTTAGAGCATTCACAATGGCTTTTGTAAAATCCATTTTTTTCTGTTTTTGTAAAATATAAAGAAAGTTGCTCTAACGTCCATTCAAATGGATTTTGTATTTCATTTTATTATACACTTTGCTACTATAATCACATTAGATGTAGAGGATACAGTTCACAACTCTAAAATATTTTAAATTAACTTCATTTTAAAAGTCATGCACCTTGAGTGTAACTACATTCTATGACTAACTTTTTTTTCTTATTCGGATGAGAGGGTGCGTATACAAAAGAATGGTTGTTTTGTGTATTGTCTTTCCTATTTTCATAATATACTTTGAGAATATTCTCATAAATATAATCTTTTTTTTTAAAAAAAATTTGAATTAATTTATATTTTGGTTTAACTTATAAATTTAGATTAATTTAAAATAGAACATAATTATATGACATTGTATATAGAGAAAATATTTGGAATGAATAAAAAAATATTAAAACGTATAATATTTAAATGATATAAAGAAAAAATAAATAAGTCTGTATGATATATTGTAAAAATTAATATATAAAATAAAAAAGTAGATTTTAGTGATGTATTTTAAAAGACAAAATGAAGAAGCCATTTATTAGTTATTTGATACTTCCACTTCAAATACTATGACTTAGGATGTTGCCAGCAGTTATCAAACTCAACAATGGATTGACTCACGTGTACAGTCTTATCTTTAAGGCGCTTTGAGAGTGGTTAGAGGTGAAGTGTGAGTCTAGTGCCTATTCCGTCAGAGGAATTGGAGGGGGGATAGTCCCTGATTTCATTAGTGAAATCGAGGACGAGGATGGAGGATCTGGAGGAGGTGTGGAGAAGATGCTGATTGAATGAGGAGGAAAATGCCCTAATTGAGCTTAATGTAGGGGATAACGAGAGGCAGATTGCGATAGGTGAAAGGAGCTTGGTTGGAAGGGTGATAACTGAACGAGTGATAGGGAAGGAGGTGGTGAGGAAAACCATGGAGAAAATCTGGAGGGTTAGTCAGCCAGTGACCTTCCAAGAATTTCGTGCGAACTGTTTTATTATCACATTTGTGAATCGAGGGGACAAAAACAGAGTAATGGATGGTAGACCTTCGTAGTTTGACAACCACCTTTTTGTCTTATAGATGTTTGATGGAATGACCCGACCTCACCTGATGAAATTCGAGCATGAACTCTTTTGGGTACAAATGCACAACTTACCCTTAACTAGTATGAATCACAAAATAGGGGAGATGGTGGAGTACTCGATTGGGAGAGTAGTGGATATGGATGTGAAAGAAGATGATGTGGGATGGGGGAGCAATCTATGAGTGAGGATAGAATGTGACCTTAGGAAGGTGGTAGCACAGGGTAGGACTGTGAATCTTGAAGGGAAAATAATGCGGGCTCCATTGACATACGAGAAGTTACCAAGGATGTGTTTTAAGTGTGGATGAATCATCATCCTAGAGCAGGGTTGTGTAGAGGGAGAAGGGGGTCAATTTGGGCCATGGTTGAGGGCCTCTTCTGTTGGGCGTAAAAGGTCAAGGAAGGGGGGGTGGAAGGAGGGTGAGGGACAGAGGAGTAATATGGAGAATAACTCAACATGGAGGGGGGGTGGTGTTGAGGAGGTTTAGCAAGAAAAAATGAGAGAAAGAGATAGTGAGAAGTACGGGACACAAGGGGGGAAGGAGCAGGGAAAGGGAACTATGGAAGGGAGGGTAGAGGAGCAGGATTTGGTGATGGTTGCTAGGGGGAGGGGGGGGAGGGCACTATGATTGGGGTAGAGGCTTCTGAGTCAATGGGGATGGGGAAGTTCGGTTGGAGGGACCAAACAACCAAGTGTCACAAGAAATCCTGGGGCTACTCAGTAGTAAGGGGAAGGAGATTTTGAAGGAGGAATGTAGGAAAGAAGCTAAAGAGATTACATCATACAAAGGTGGGCACTGGAAGAGGAGGGCTCGAGCAAAAAATAATCCAGGTACGTCTTTACATGTGTCTATTGGTAGGAAAATAAATAAATAAAAAATAAAGAGGCACAGAAGGAGGAGAAGGGGATTTGATATCCAGAGTAGTAAAAGCAAGGAATGGGAGTGAGGGTAAAGGAAGCAACAAATTGGTAGAGGCGGAGTGTAACAGCCCACTAGAAATTCATTGGTGGAATTTCTATTGACTTTAGGAATCTCGTGAAAACCCCATAAGTTTTTACGAATCAATCAATCGCATAAGTTTTAGTCAGTTAACATAGTCAGTATTATTACTCACTATGATGCTAGAAAATAAGTTTTATTTATTTGAGGTGGTTAGAAGTGTCAGAATGCGTTATGGTCTACGCCATTAGACTCAGTGGATTATTTAGGATTTTATGACGCAATAGCCTATTTTCATAATTCCGGACGAAACGTCTGTTGGGAATTGTGAAATTATTTTTAGGGGCACTTCGAGGTTGAATTTTGGTAACAGATTTTCACTGTAGGTTAATATGAATATTTAGGAATTTTTAGTGCTAAGTTTATGATTCATTTTTCGGAGTGAATAGTAACCTCGGTAAGCGCACCAATTGCAGTGTTTCAAAATCACAGTGTGGAATGTCCAAATTAGATTAGAGAAGTTTTATTTGGACACTTGGCAAGATCTTAGCCACACTTAGTGAATAATATTAGACACTTGGCACCATGAGGAATGTTTGTTGGATTTGAAGGAATCAATGTATGAGATCATGCCACTTAAGCAAAACCTTGTTTCATCTGCTCAACCATATTGTGCCAGACCAAAGAGGTTTTCAATCCTAGTGAAAACTTAAATGGTGGGAATCCAATTGAAAGCCCAAAAGTTTTGTTGAAATCGAAACCCTAAACAGTTTCCCCAAAACCCTAAAGTTGGCCTCTAAACATTTTCTAATCCGATTTCTAGTATTGTGTTTAATCACTTGATTAAATCACTTTCACATGCTATTAATCATTCAAATTTGTGTTAGAACATCATTATCCAACCTTGTTAACCTTGAAAAATTGATTGAACCAAGTGATATTGGATTTGGGCTTGATAGCAACCCAAACCCTCTTTAAACCCCAAAATTTAGGCCCATTCGGTTTAGGCCCATTAAGGCCCACGAATTTGGTCACCATAGGATTGCTTCATGGCTAAGTTTTGTACCCCCACTTGGCTGGCCAGATCTTTACAAGAAGGGCCTAGAAGGTTCTTGAAAGACAAAGCTAAAGGGCCACCTCACTCTTTCACTCTCACACTCCACCTTGAGAAAAGATCATGGTCTGATTTTTATGAGAAGAAAAGGCCAACACTCAACCATTCCTTCAGTCCTATCACTTTACATGGCTTGTGTAAGAAGCTCTCCAGTCCACTTCCCACGAAAAGCAGCTCTCCTTTACACTTTTCCTTCATAAAACATAAAAGACACTCTCGGATAGTTTTCCGTACCTCTTTTGAACGCCTGTTTCGAAGATTTTGTAAGTGTTTTCTCGCAAATCTTCCTTCATTAAAGTTCTTTATTTTGGCATCTAGTTTACGTGGATACCTTATTTGTTCCATTTTGAGATCATTTGATCGGTCAAAAGTTGTTTAGACCCCAGAAAGGTCATTCTGGGCGATAAACTGGAGAGTGTTATATTTTGGAGTTTTTGACCAAGCTAATGAATAGATCTTGGTCTGAAATTTTTATGGAGTACTGTTAAAATGTGTATATGATTATTGGTTGAGGATTTGTTGCATGATTAAAAGTTTTGGTGAAATAGTTTCTTAGGTCTAGAAACTTAGAAACTGGAAGAGGCAAAACAATTTCTGTTTTGAGAAAGTTTAAATCTTTTATGGTTTAATCTTATTCCAATGGCTTTGATATTTTTATTGGAAGATCCTAAGCCTCTTATATACATGTTAGAATGTGATTTTGAAGATATTTGATGTTAGTTTCGAAGATATGAAATTTTATGCAAGGAGATATTCGGTTAGGCCAAAGTGATGATGTTCATGGCTAAATTTATGTTTTGGTTGATGTTTACCCATGTGATCTTGAGTTTGAAGCTTGGATCTGTTTTAGGACACATTTTTGAACCATGTGATGTTTTGGGTTGAAGATCACTTCTTTATTAGTCATGGATCACGAGGTTGATCAAAACAAGTTAGAAACAAAAATCTGTTTTGAACTTAGAAGAGAAACCAAAAAGTTCAAGTATGGTTTTAGTGATTTTGATGACTTTTGTTCATGATTCAAAACATGATTATTCTTACGAATATGTTATGAGCATAGTAGAAGAAAAATTTTGGTTTAATCATGAGTTTTGAGATTTGAAAGAATTACAACAAAAAGCAAAAGAATTAGCCTTGTAAGTTTCGGCCATTTAGAGTTTTGATGGTTGTATTTAGTTTTAAATTTTTCTGAATTGATATTTGAACTTAGGACAAAATTTACATAAGGTATGTAAATTTTGGTAATTTTTGGAGTTAGGATGCAAAATCCTTAAGTTAGGGGTAAAATGGTCATTTTCCCACATGTAGAGGGTAAAATAGTAATTTTACTCTAAGTTGATATTTTTCCATATTCCTAATTGTTAGTGATTAAGTTCTAATTTTTAGAAATCACTATTTTCAGTTTCTCGTGATCGCACTTGAGTTTGTCTCGAAGCGCGAAGATCGAGGTAAGTTAGCTTTTAACTTACTATCAGTTTAATGTGTATGAGTGATAAGTAAGGGAACTAAAGTGTATGTATGCATGTTATCATATATGCCATGTCAAGTCATTACATATTTATCTATTACACATAATTTATTCTGTCATGATTTATTCATCTGTTACACAAGATATTCTGTCACGTATTGCTATACATTGCAAGTATGTCATGTTAAGTTAAGTATGACATCTGTTACATGTATTTCATGCCACGTAATATTCATTGTCACATATTACGTCATGTTAAGAAATGTTGTCTGTTATATGGTATGCTATGTTACGAAATGTTGCATGTTACATGTATGCCATGTTATGAAATGTTCTCTGTTACATTTATGTCTCGAAGTATGTTATGCATTTCATCTTAGTTCATGTCACGTTATGCTACGTCAGGACTTCTGTCTTTTATGTTACGTTCATGTTACGTCACGTTACAAAATGTCGTGTATGCCAGTTAAGTTATTCATGTCAATCACGACCCTAAGCGCTAGGATGGGGTAATATCCTAGTGGATCTCCTTTGTTCATACTGGAGTGTCTAAATAGGTATGAAATTCTCTGGATTGACGAAGTACAGTCAACAGGTTGCGAATGGGGCCTAATTAGCTGGTCACCGGAGCGCGCCAGACACTAACGCCGATGATGCCACACATTATGTTACGTGTGTCCACAGCAAGTGTGGCACAAACAAATAAGTCATGGGGCCACAACACTGTAGAGCATGAAGTATGGGGCCACAACAACTGTGGAGCATACACTACGTGAGACACAACAATTGTGACACATAGAATACGTGGGGCCACAACAACTGTAGAGTACGTATTAACGCACTCACAGTTGGTATAGAAACTTGTGATGTGATGCAGTAATCGGCAGGGACACATGGCTCAAAGGGACCTGTGTAGCACCCATATGGTCACTTTAATGATTAAGCCTATTGAATAAGATTCCAAGTTCAAGTCATGTTTCACGTTATGTTATGTTCAAGTTTACGTTCACGCAATCATGGTAATCCCATGAGACAAGAATATGTTTCAAGTTCATGTTATGTTCACGTTTACGTTATGTTCCAAGTTCACATTTATGTTATGTCATGCTTAGGTTCATGCTATGTTTCAAGTCCATGTTATGTTTCAAGTTCAAGCTCATGCTATGTTTCAAGTCCATGTTATGTTTCAAGTCACATTCATGCTAAGCTTCAGTTTCAGTTTTAAGTTATGCCAGTTATGTTATGTTGTATGTCAAGTTATGTTATGATTACTTATGATTTGATTATGCATTCATGCTTTTACTGCCATGCATGCATCATTAACCTGTGTGGAAGTTTCCTGTTAACTTGCTGACATTTGTAATCAAATCTCATTGTGGTAGTCTCAACTACCATTCCCCCCGAATGGTAGATTTTGTTACAGGATCTGAAGGAGAATCGAGAATCGACCAACTGGAAATGATCGACTAAACAATGGTGTGACGTAGATGGTAGTACAGTAGTTTCCTCATTACTACTTGTATTTGTGGTGTTCAATCTCCAACACTCTTTTGATCACAACCATTTTGGACTAGTGTTGTGATCTCAGTTGTTTAGTATGTCATTATGTATGAAGTATGTTTTAAGTATTTGGGATATTTCGGTTTGGTGCATAGTATTGCTGAAGAAAAAAATTATCTGCTGCGAATATTGCATAATGTTATATGCATGTTAGAAATATTGCATCTTATATGTCATGAACGGGGGCAGGTAACCTTGTGTTGCATGTCTCGACGCTTCAAATGTCCGTCCGATCCCAAGCGGAATTTGGGGGCGTTACACGGAGGCTGCAAGTCAACCCTGCCTGTCATCATGAATCTGGTAAGTTGGAACTATCGAGGCCTTGGAAACCCTCGAACAGTTCAGGACCTCTACTTGGTGGTGGAGGAGAATAGGCCCAACGTAATATTTCTTATTGAAACTAAAACTAACTTGAGCAAAATGGAGTTTGTTAGGAGGAGGCTGGTTTTGCTGGATGTTTTGTTATGGAGGCAATAGGAGGGGGGGGGGGGGGTTGGCCTTGTTACGGAAGGAAGAAATAAATGTAGCAATTTTTAATTACTCTCAATGGCACATTAGTACTTGGATTGGGGATGAGGATGCTAGGCTCAAATGGCTTTTAACTGGGTTTTATGGCAACCCAAAAAAAGGGAAGAGAAGAGAATCCTGGAACTTACTTACCAAGATTAAACCTGATGATCAAACAACTTGGTCTGTTATAAAATATTTCAACGAAATAGTAGCCCAATCTGAAAAACAAGGTGGAAGTCAGTGGGGAGAGCAACAAATGAGGTTGTTTAGGGAGGTGTTGGAAGCATCATCTCTCTTTGATCTGAGGTATGTGGAGAATAGATTTACCTGGTTCAATTAGCATACTGATCACACTTTTACAAGAGAGAGGCTGGATAGGGCAGTGGCTAATGTTTATTGGTTATCCATCTTTAAGGAATTTAGAGTGGAGGGACTTGTTGCAAGGTCTTCTGACCATAAACCACTCTTATTGTCTGTGGCTGTGAAGGCCAATTCAAAAAGGAGGAGATTTATTTTTAAGTATGAAACTAAATGGGCTACTATGGAGGGGTGTGAACAGGTTGTTGAGGAAGTTTGGGAGAAGGGTGTGAATGCTCCCAGTCCTTTGAGAGGGGGATCTAGAAGTCTCTGAAAGAATGTAGTGGGCCTTTGGTGAAATGAAGTAAGGTAGCTGTGAGAAATAGTGTAAGAGATCTGAGGGAGAAGTCAAAACAGCTTGAAAAACTGCAAAATGAAGAAGGTGCAAGGAATGCTGAGATGGCAAGGCAATTGAAGTCTGAGGTGGTTCTACTTCTTGAACAAGAAAATCTAAGGTGGAAACAGAGGGCAAAAGGGAACTAGTTCTTATATGGGGACATGAATACGAGATTTTTCCATGCGTGTGCATCTCAAAGGAGAAAGAAGAACCAAATAAAATCAGTGGTGGATGCTAATTCCACTATGAGAGTGGAACCCAATGATATAGCTGAAGCTTTCAAGCAGTATTTTGAAGCAATATTTCAATCTACCAGGCCGACTGAAGAGGTGTTATCAGAATGTTTGTTTCTAATGGTGGGGAAGATTACTCAGGACATGAATGAGAAGTTGATGAGGGAGTATACAAGGGAGGAAGTGGAGGTAGCTATGTTTCAAATGGGACCTTTGAAATCCCCTAGGCCTGATGGCTTCGGGGCTTGCTTCTATCAAAAGTATTTTAGCACGGTGGGGGATGAGGTGTGCAATGATGTCTTACCCTTCTTAAGAGGAGCCGCAGGGCGGTAAATGAACCAGTTTGTACGATTGCTCGCTCGATACTCGCTCGGCTAAACTCAAACCGAGCTTGACTCGTAAAAAAAAAGCTCGATCTTGAAAGCAGAAACTCGCTCGATTAGTAAATGACACATACTCGATTAAACTCGACTCGACTCGGTTAAGTCTCATTAAAGCTCGCTTGTTCATGCTCGACTCGGCTCGTTAGCTCGACTCAATTAGAGCTTGTCCATAAATCATTGGAGATATATAATTTATTTCTATATATTAGTATTCTTATACACACATATTTATGCTTCTATACATATTAAATTTAATAACATAAGCATAGTTATCCTAATAATTAAATATGTAGTATGTAACCCAATTACTTATGCCTAGTCATTTATACCTATATATTGAATATAGTTCATAATTATATGTTAGTTTATTAAGTACTTAAGTGATTAATTATAGTATAAATATTATAATGTGTAATAGTTAGTATATAGGACTTGGTAGTTTCATTATATACTACAATGTATAACCATATTAAAATGAATTCATAAAGATGTTATAATTTTATAGTTCAATATAAGGTTTATATATTAATTAAAATTTTCATTAGATTTAATATTTTTTTTTTGTAATTTTGAATTTTGAATTATTCAATTCATTCAAAAAATATATATAAGAGCACAAACAAAACTCGAGTAATAACTCGACTCGGCTCGGCTCGGTTTAGGCTCGTTAAAGAGTACAAAAAAAGATCGATAAATAACTCGACTAAGCTCGAGCTCGTGTTTGACTAGCTCGAACTCGGCTCGGCTCAGAAAGCTCTTAGCTTGAGCTCGAACTCGAACTCGAGTTCTTTGAGTCCAACTCTACTCAATAACCCAAAAGCTCGACTCGGCTCGGGTTGATTACAACCCTGAGGTGAGATGGATTATCCTGTCAATCATACTTATATTGTGTTGATACCAAAGGTTAAAGATCCTGTGTCAGTGACTAATTATAGGCCTATTAGCCTATGCAATGTCTTATATAAAGTCATTACAAAGACCTTGGCCAATAGATTAAAACATGTCCTCAATGTAACCATCTCGAGTAATCAGAGTGCCTTCATCTCTGGAAGGCTTATTTCAAATAATATACTAGTAGCTTATGAGGCCCTCCTCTCCATGAAAAATAGGAGAAATGAGAAAGAGGGGTGTATGGCAGTAATGCTAGATATGTCTAAGGCATATGACAGGGTGGAATGGCCCTACTTGACAAAAGTTATGAAGAGATTGTGGTTTGATAATAAATGGGTTACTTTAGTAATGAAATGTGTTACTACTGTCTCATATGAAGTGTTAATTAATGGACAACCAGGTGGGTTTTTCAGACCTTATAGGGGACTGAGGCAGGGTGATCCATTATCACCATACTTGTTCTTGCTTTGTGCAGAAGGCTTGAGCAACCTAATCAACCACTCTGAGTAGCAAGGCCTCATTATCACCTTATGTTTGATGACGACTATGTCTTGTTTGGCAGGGCTAAGTTGAAGGAATGGAAGAGGATTAATAATCTACTTGAAATGTATGAGATGGCCTCGGGACAGTGTCCCAACAAACAGAAAACTTATATTTTCTGCAACTTAAATACAAAAGTTAATGACTAGAGGTTAATACAAAGGAAGGTGGGGGCAAGAACTAGTGGTTGTTTTGAGAAATATTTGGGACTCCCTACAATGGTTGGAAGATCCAAATATAACACCTTTTGGGTTATAAAGGATAGGGTATGGTAGAGGATTAATAATTGGAAGAATCAATTCCTTTCCCCTTCGGGTAAGGAAATACTTCTGAAGGCATTGATACAATCGATCCCCAACTACCATATGAATGTTTTCAATTGCCTATTAAATTGTGTAGAGAAATCTCAGCTATGATGGCTAGGTTTTGGTGGGGATACAAGCAGGATGATAGAAAGGTACAATGGTGTAGTTGGTGTAGAATGGGGGAGCCAAAAGTTTCAGGAGGGCTGGGATTCAGGAACGTGGAGAGTTTAAATCAAGCTTTATTGGCAAAATAGTGCTGGAGGGTGTTAACAAACCCTACATCCTTGGCAGCAAAGATATTAAAGGAGAAGTACTTCAGAAATACTGGGATTTTACAGGCAAGACTAAGCTAAGGGCCATCCATGATATGGAGGAGTTTATGGGGAGCACTTAGCCTTCTCAGAGAGGGACTTATATGGTGGGTAGGGGATGGGAAAGATATAAACATTTCGGATGATAGATGGGTCCCAAGGCCTTCTTCTTTCTATTTACAATCACCCATGAAAACTTTTGAGGGTAATCTAAAAGTTGAGGAGCTGATAGATGTAGAAAAGGGATGTTGGAAAGTAGAAGTTATCAAAGACTCTCTGGATGCTGAGGAAGTTGAATTGGTTTGTGCTATCCCTTTTAGTTTGTTAGGGAAAAAAGATAGGCTAATTTGAAGGTACACAAAGAATGGTCGGCTCAATGTTAAGAGTGCATATCATTTGGAAATGAGTATTAGAAGAAGAGAGACTGGAGAAGCCTCATGTTGTTCAGGAGAGGATAAGAGTTGGAAAGCTGTTTGGAGTATGAATTCTCCAGGGGTGGTCAAGACTTTCATATGTAAAGCTTTCAATGATAGCTTGCATACAAGAGTGAACCTGCTTAAGAGGAAAATTATTGATGATTCCAGGTGTCTGATATGTGAAGGCGAGGAGGAATCAATATGCCATACCTTGTGGAGTTGTGCAACTGCATCTGATGTATGGGCAAAGTTGTTAAGGGCTTTGGACTAGAAGAAACAAATTTATTTTTGAAAAGACCTTTTGCAATCCCAGGGTGGTGGTGAAACAAGCTAGAGACAGCCTTGAAGAATTCCAGCAGGTACAAAGTAATTATGAGGAGACCAAGGCTATGGTGAGAAATGACAGAGGCATGGTAAGATGGAAACCTCCAATTGGTAATAGTATAAAAGTGAATTGGGATCTACATATGAGTCAAAATACAAGAAGATGGGTGGAGGAGTCGTGATAAGAGATTCAAACAGGGAGATCTTAGCTTCTTTGTGCATGAACAAGCAGTATGTGGCACATCCATTAATTGTAGAAACTTTGGCGCTATGGAGGGCATTGTCACTTTGTGTTAAACTTAATTTCTCATATGTTCTTTTTGAAGGGGATGCTTTAGAGGTGATAAAGGCCATAAATAACGAAGAGGAGAGTGCTGGGTGTGGTATGGTCAATTAATAGAAGATGTAAAAAGAGTTTTTTAGAGTAGAAACAAGTAGAATATACAGTATATAAAAGAGAGGGTAATAATGTAGCTCATCAATTAGCCAAACTAGGTCTCTCTTGTGAGGGAGAGAGAATATGGATAGAAGAGTGTCCAAGGAAGTGTATAGGGTAGTTTTACATGATATAGTTTGTATAGGCCAACACTAATATGAATGAAACTACAAATTTATTTCAAAAAAAAAAGGATGTCAGTTGGCATGGTCCTCTTCTATGCATCTTGTGTAATCATTAGAGGCATTAAAGTCCCATGGCACCTAAGGAGGTGGATGCCAGTTGGCCTGTACACCTTCCGCGTACTTTTAAGTTTTATTATTTATAAAAGGAAAATGCTATGCGCCCTGCTCAGATGTCCCACTCCCACTTCCTGCTTGACGTGGAATGCCACATTGTAAGCGTTTAAAAATTAAAAAATAAAGCCTTTGCCTTCAGCAAGAGAAACCCATCCCGACTTACCACCTCCATCTCCATTTCGTAAAGCCTTCAACAAGAGAAACGCATCCAGTGAAGCTGCCTCCATTTAATCTTCAACCTAAGAAAATTAAATCCATCCCAAGAGAAACCCATCCAGAAACCAATTCGTCTTCAAGCCTCCATCCATCCGACGGCCAAAGAGACCCATTTTGAGAAACCCACCCTTCCCGACGCCTCCCCTTCAAGCCTCGATATTCGTCAAGTCATTTTTTAGGTTAATAAAACATTGGGAATTACATCAAAGATCAGGGCTTACGTGCATACAAAATCTGGTTTGACAACCTTATCTTGTACATGTTGGATCAACTAGACCCTTCCTATTTATTATTGGTTCAGTCAGTTTGTGTGCACATTTTAAGCCAAAATGCCTTTTAGGTTGTTGCATTTTTTCAGGGCAAACCACATGGAAATTTGTGATCATTAGTTTGGATCACAACACAATTTCATCTTACCAATTTGGGGATTAGATGATTAAGAGGTGAAACCGTATATATAACTCCTCGATCTCTTTCATAATTAATTGGTCTTATTAATTTATTCAACTTTGGTTCAACCTTGAGATCAAGTGCTGATCAAGCTCATGATTTTTAGAAGGCTGTTCAGTGGTTTCTTACAATTATACCATTGCCCAAACACAACCTCTCCCTCTCCACCATAAGGCAACTCATACCTCCCTCGACAAAGCATCACCACATCCCCTCAAACCAGCACACGCCCAAGCCCCACATTCAACCATGCTTGCAACAAGCCGAATACCTCTGTTTTAGCCCCACAAAAATAGAGCACAACTCCTTCCCCCACACGACAACACACTCACTTGCACCACCACTCCCCATTTTCGTCTTCCTTTTTTTTCTACCCTTTTTGCTTCCCATTTTTTTTCTTCCCATTTTGTCTTCCCCTTGATCACCTCACCCGCCGCGGCACCATTTTTTACCCCGTCACCAACTCAAGAAGTCTAGCAAAAACTTGTCTTCACATAGCTTTCTCTCTCTTCACATTGTGTTTCTTTCAAGGATCTAAAGGTGTGATTGGTCATGCTTTTGGCAAGAATCCTAGGAAATCATGATGCGTTGAATTCTGAGGCATGGGCTTCACCTTGAAAACTTGAGAGTGCCTTGCACCATGAGTCTGGCTAACCAGAGTCCAATGGGTTGGAGGGGGAAGACGAAATGGACTTTGAGGGAAAGATGAACTGGAGGGGAAGGAAAAACGAAATGTTTTCTGGAGGAGAAGACGAAACAGTAAGTGAGGAAAAAACAATGCATGCAACCATGGTATGCCACGTCAAGCGGGAAGCAAAAACGGGAAGGGGGAACGGTGACTGCAACATTACCCTTTATAAAAAGTGTAATGCTCTTATAAGTTTCTATTTATACAATTTATTTCATCCCAATTAGGTGCCACCACATGATACACGTAGTTTATAAAAATAAAATTATATTTTGGTGAAGAAGGAAATCTTAAATTTCATCTATCATTTTTATATTTATATTTTTAATTTTTTTAATAAATCATGTGACACCATTATATAATACCAGGTCAATGGAATAAAATAAGTGAATAACTGAAACAAATAGCATAATAATATTTTTCGTATAAAAAAAAAACTGCATGAGTTTTACTTTCTTTTTGGCTAGAACTACTACTATCTTCTCTTTGACTTAGATTCTATATCTCAAAAAGAAACTAATGAGAACGAAAAAACTTTAAACTAGTCCAACATAAAACAAATTTAAGGCCTGTTTGGATGTTAAGTTGAGTTGGAATGAGTTGAGTTCTTAATAAATAGTAGTGAATTGAGATGGTAGAATGAGTTTAGTGGGGCCCACCTAAGATGAGTTTAGATGTGTTTGGATGTTAAGATGAGTTTAGATATATTTATAGAAAGTTAAAAAATGTTGTGGGTCCAACATGGAAAGAGGTATTGAGTTGAAAACTGTTGTGAGTTTAGTGATTTGAGAGTTAGGTGTTTAAACGTTAGACTTATCTTAAAATTAGACTAAATTAAATTGATCTTAGATCAGTCCAAGTTCCAAACAGGGCCTTACTTTTACAAATCTATCATGCAAACAAAAAGTTACTTCTCAAAATGTTTAAAAGTCGAACAATTTTGTATAGTGTCAACGTGAAACTAAAAATTGTTGGACTTATGCAAAGTCTAGAAAGTTAATACGATATACATACTTATTTAATTCATTGGGCATAAGCATTTTAGTCTTCTCTCTCTCTCTTCTCTCTAGGTCTCCGTGAAGTGCTTGAGTGTGTGTACTGGCACGAGGTGTCAAAGGGTGGTAGTTATAACGGAAAGGTGCAATAAAGTGGGAGGAATATTCTGCTGAGGGAATAAAATAGTTTTCTCATGGTGGTTGGCAGTCGTGGAAGGTGGCAAGATATGATGAAGCAGCATGGAGAAGATAAAGGAATTGGAGGAAAAATGGAAGAAGCTTCAATTATCGGAAGGGGAGGCAACAAATATAGTTTTCAAAGAAGAAGAGGATGAAGAACTGAAATATAAAGATAGAAGTATAGTGGGGAAAGTGTTCTCAACGAGAGTTAGAGGTGCTGGGCTCAACAATGGATAAGGTATGGAGGATTAGCAAGGCAACAAAGTTTCTGGAGGTATGTAAAAATATATTTGTTATTACCTTTGAAACTCAAGCAGATAAGGAAAGGGTTTGGGCTGGGAGACCATGGCTCTTTGATAACCAGTTACTAGCTCTAAAGAGCTTCAATGGTTTTACTACTCCACAACGGATGAGTTTTGAGACTGAGAGTTTTTGGGTAAGAATGCATAACACTAGCGTGTATGACTAAAGCTCGTGGAGAGCAAATTGGAGCGACAGTGGGACAAGCAGAGGTGGTGGATACTCAGGCATGTGGTAGTGGCTAGGGGAACTTTATGAGATTATAAATAAAGATGAATGTCATGCTGCCTTTACCTAGAGGAAGAACAATTAAGGTAAAGGGAGAAAGTATATGGATACCATTTAGCTACGAAAAGTTGCCTAGATTCTGTTTTACATGTGGTTGTATTATGCATGGAGAGGTAGGATGCAACAGACAGAAAGGATATAAAAAAGGGGTAGAACAATATGGGGTTTGGTTGAGGGCTAGTCAAGGAATAAGGATGAGGAATTACAAAAATAATCCAAATGGGGTTAATTAAGAGAAATAGAAAGAAAAAATGGGTGTGGGAGAGGGAGAGAAAAATGAAATGGCTCTAGGAGTTAACGTATTGGGGGGTTACTGAGGGTCAAAGGGATATAAAGGAAAACTGTATTAAACAAAAGAAACGAAATGAGTTAGAAAGAAGGGAAAAAAAGAGTATTGATACAATGCTTGGAGAGGCAAGAAGGGGAGGGTAAAAAAGCTAATGAGGGGGCGAAGGAAGAGATAGTAAGTCAGGGTCCAGTTGTTAGCACTGAGGGTGGATTGGAAGGAAAAATGGGAGAGAATGAGTAGTCAGAGAAGATGGGGGAGGGCTTAGAAATACAAGGGAATAGTATGACAGAAAATAAGATGTATAAGAAAGGGGCATGGAAGAGAAGAGCTAGAGCTAAGGGTGTGAGAGTGGAAGATGAGGATGTTGGTTTGAGTAGGGAAAAAAAAAAGTAATGAATTAATGGAGGGGGAACAGAAAATACAAAAAATAAAAAATAAAAGGGAGAAAGGGGGGGTGGATGAAGATGTCACAAATGTAGTGACGGTAACTGAAAGTCAGCCCCGCCAAACATTATGAAAATATTAAGTTGGAACTGCCGAGAGTTGGGAAACCCTCAGACAGTTCAAAATCTCTGCAGTTTGGTAGAGAAAAAGAAACCCAATAGAATTTTTATTATAGAAACAAAGAGTGGAAGGGATAAATTCGAGAGATTGAGAAGAAGGCTTAAGTGTGAAGGCAGTTTTATTGTAAACTCAATAGGAAAGGGGGTGGTCTGATGCTATTATGGAATGATAGGGTGAAAGTGGAGATAAATAATTACTCACAAAGGCATTTAAATGCTTGAGTTTGGGATGATGAGACAAAGGATAGGTCGTTGCTTACTGGTTTTTATGGGCAGCCTGAGGTGGGAAAAGGAAGGAATCATGGGAATTGTTAGTTTCTCTGAAACCAGAAGGGTTGATGGGGTGGTGCATAGTGGAGATTTCAATGAAATAGTTACCAATGATGAGAAAGTGGGAGGGAGACCAAGGCCTGAGAAACAAATGGAGGGGTTCAGGGAAGTTTTATTAAAAAGGAACCTGCATCATTTAGGGTGGAAAGGTGAGAAGTATACTTGGAGCAATATGCATGGGATGAGTCTTTCACCAAGGAGAGACTAGATAGAGTAGTTGCAAGCTTAGAATGGATCGAGGTGTATAATGAGATAAGGGTGGAAGTATTAGCTACAAGAAATTTAGATCATAAGCCTCTATTGATTCATGTTCTTAAAGGAAGAAAGAGGAGCTGGGTAAAGAATCAAGGGTTCAAATATGAAGCAAACTGGGACTTAGTGGAGGATTATGAAGAGATGGTAAGGAAGGTGTGGAACAAGGAAGAGGACAACATGAATCCTCTGAAAAAAGTGGAAGCTTATTTGAACAGGAGCAAGAAGGCTTTAATGATGTGGTGTAGACAAAGGAGGAAAGGGGAGTGAAAGGGAGATAGAAGAGAAAACAATAAACCTACAACAATTGTAGGCAGCAGAAAGTAAACATAATGTTAATGAGATAATGAGAGTAAATGAGGAGTTAGTATTTTACTGGAGAATGAGGATTTAAGATGGAGACAACGAGCAAAGGTAAATTGGTACAAGTTTGGGGACAAAAACACAAAATATTTTCATACTTGTGCTAATCAAAGAAGGAAGAGAAATACAATAAAGCGAGTTATTAATGAGTAGAACAAAAGGGTTAGTAGAAGTATTGAGATTGAAAGAACTTTTAGTCACTACTTCGAGAATCTGTTTAGCTCAACTGATCCATCCAACGAAGAGTTAGAAGACTATTTAAGATGTATAGAGCCAAGAGTGACAAGGAAAATGAATGAAATGATGTCTAAGAATTTTACTAGAGTGGAAATTGAGGAGGCTATGAAACTGTAATACCCGAGTCCTACTACGTAGGTCCTTACGTCATTTTATTAATTCTTTAAGTTAAATATTTTGAGATAAAGATTTTTATTACTTTTAATTATTTTATTTTAAGTTGAGTATGCTTTATTTTTTTAAAATATGATTTATTAAAATAAATCAAGGGTATTATTTTTATGACCTTACAATATTTCTTTCAAACCCTTTAATTTTTAACTACTCAAGAAATGGCCCAAACTCTTTTGATCTCCCCATATTTGATCTCCACCATTCATTCCCTAGCTTTTGGGACAAGTTTGATTTAAACCCATTGACTTTTCTTCTCCTTGGAACCGTAGCTTCCTCAAGAAGCCAAGTGAGTTCATTTCCTTCTCCTACACGTCAACTTCCAAGGCAAAGTAAGTAAATTATTTTCCTTATTCCCCTACACTCGTCGGTCCCAAGGCACACAAAAGAGAAAACTTCTCAAGTTTCCTTCATTCACACGAGAGACTCTTGGTTTGCTCTAGTTCGCACGTCCTCTCTCTTTTCTTCAAGCCGATCTCTCCCACCTCCTAAACCTAAAATTTCCACCTAAAATCTTCAAGGAAATCAACCTCGAAATTTTTATTGTGTTCCAGCCTTGGATCTTTCGGATTTCTCTTGCTCTTCTCATCTGTCGTTCGTTCTGTGGCTTGAAAGGGGACCAAAACAAGTAATGTTCCTTCTGTAAGATTTTCTTGTGATTGGGGGTTTTGAATTCTAGGCTAGCCGAGTATTTTGTGGTAGTTCCTAGACAAGTTTCTCGTTGCTTTCTTAATGATTGATCTAGTGGGTAGTAACCGAAAGCCCTATTTCCTGGTCAGACCGAATGCCTTAAGGTTGTTTTGCCGTGTGTATCTTATCATTTGAAATGGTGTTACTTTCTTGTTTAAGTTGGTTAGTCACAAGTGAGGATCAATTGATTTGTTGTGTATATATGTACATGAAGAAGCCGTGGGTTATGTCCTGTTTTGGTGTGTTCTAGCCGTGTGCTGCAAGGGAGATTTTGTAATCCTTTTCTTGTGTTGTCTTGAGTCCAAGCTATGTTTTAATTATGCTTTTATGTGTTAAATTAATGAAGTTAAAGTTTATAATTTTAAACGTTTCTTTTCTCAAGTTTATGGCCTAAGTAAGCCACTAAGAGTTTTAAATCTAAACTAGTAAGCCTACTTAGGAATTTTAAATTGCCAAGAGTTGTATCTTTTTATTTGTGCTGTGTTTCAAAAAATATATGAGGTTTTTCTTAAGTGTTCTACCACTCTTGCATTATTTAACTATATGGTTGAGATTTGGTTAAGTGAGAGATGTCTAAAACCATGAATGTACTAAGACTTGCTAGTTGTCCATGTGCTACAGAAATTCTGAAAATGTTCTGTTTTCAAGCCTAAATCAACCCATTCCATCCCTTGTTTAATTTCACCCTTTTTGTTTAATCAAGATAAACTTTAGTATGAAAAACCCTTGAAGAACAAGTGACAAAAACCAACCTCTTGTAAGCATTGTCTTTTATTGGATTTACTTTCCACATGATGTTACAAAACTGTCAAAGTGCCCTTTTTATAAAGATTTCAGATTTGGTCGTACCTCCTTGTTCCCTACCATACTTAAATAAATCCCTACCATCCTATACATTTTAACTTATGATTCCTACCTATCCCTTATATAGAAAATAATAGCCTTTAAAGAGGGACAGCAAGCAAGCTACATGCTTTCATGAGTTTCTTTAAATATTGGAATGAGGATACCAAGGATTGACTTAGTGCCATGGTGGGTAGCTAATTGGGTTAAAGAAAACACTTTACCAATTTGGAATTTAAGTGAGCATGTAGGGGTGTCGGATAGTAAAGCTTAAAGTGAAATGAATATTGATGTGCTTATTCCATTTCATTGAATATGAGTTTATTTTCAAGATTCAAGGAAACCATTAGTAAAGCTCGCAGGTAAGTAGCTATGACCATACTTCTTACACCAAGTTCTCTTTATGAAAGAATTTCTCTCTTTCTCTTATTGCAAATATTCTTCTAAAGAAAAGAGTAAATGAATATAGTATGTACAAGCCATTTCTTGATAGCCCCTGTTAAGCACCATATCGATTATAATTGTGTGTATGTGTATAAGGTAATGCATGCACGTAGTTTCTAAGTCATGAGGTTTCCATACGTGTTCTCTCAATAAACTTATTGATTATTCCTATATGTAGTATAGGATGAAAATGTATCTTTTTCATAAAAATGCATGTGTATCGAATTAAGAAAGATGATGAAAATGTTTTGATTATAAAAGAAAAAAAATGAATGTCTCATGCCTTATGCTTCAAGTGATGCTTTAAATAAGTTTTAAAATGTCCCTATGAACTGATACTTTAAATGTCGCGAAGAAAGCATTTTAAAATACTCCTATGAACTGATGCTTTAAATGACGCGAATGAACATTTTAAGATGTCCCTACGAACTGATGTTAAATTGTCCTTATGAACTGACTGATAGGTCCCAAACACAAATGATAAAATAAATATGCTAAGATAAATTGTTCTCTTCGGGTGAGAATGTACCACAGTTTGACTCAACAATATTCGATGCCCTTCATTCATAATTCTCGTCTGCTTAAATAGCAGAATTATGTAGCATACACACCGAAATAAAAGGAAACTTGCGAACTAAACTTGCGGACTAAGAACCAAACTTGCGGATTAAACTTGCAGACTAAGAACCGAAAATACTGCTGATTCAACAGAACATGAAACAGAGCATAAAACAGAATAGCATAAAACAGAATAAAACAGAACTTAAAAATAGAATGAAACTAACGGAAATGTTACTACGTAACTACTGAAGACCCTTTCATCCGCTTCGTGCGCACTTCATGCGTAAATGCTCACTGACCCAGTCATGCTCACTGACCCAGTCGCGCTGCATGCATTCTTCACGTACCAGATCATCCCAAATATTTGGGATTTGGTTTACAGAATCTTGCTGAACGACGTGGCCTATCATTACTCCCCCCAACCAGCGGATCCTTGTCCTCAAGGATTGTATGCGAGAACTTATCTAGTAATGCCGTAGTGGGTTCCCAGGTGGCATCTTCCGTGGGCAGATGCTTCCACTGCACTAAGCTTTCTTCGAGAAGCTGTCCTCCATGCTTGATCCAGCGAGTGTCCAAAATTTCTTGTGGTTCGAGTTCAACAACTCCTTCATCTGAGATGGGTGGCAACGCTGTCTGCAGGGGCTCTTTAAGGCCGTCATGCTCCCGGTATTGTTTAAGTAACGATACATGAAACACCGGATGGATGCGTGAGCTTTCCGGTAGTTTTAATTTGTACACCACTGGTCCACATTTCTGTAAGATTTCATAGGGGCCGTAAAAACGAGTAGCTAATTTCTGATGAGCCCGTTTGAAAGCTGTTTGTTGACGGTAGGGTTGTACATTCAACAAAACCCGTTCGCCAATGTCGAACGAAATATCCCGCCGCTTGAGGTCTGTGATTTGCTTCATGCGATTAACTGAGCTGGCCAAGTTACTCTTGAGTTGTTGGAGCAGTTCATCTCGATTGAGTAATTGTTGGTCGACCTCGTGAACGGGAGATAGCCCATATATATATGAGGGGATGGCAGGAGGCAGCCTGCCATATAGTGCCTGGAATGGAGTCATCCCTGTAGAACTATGATAGGTGGTATTGTACCAATATTCTGCCCAAGGTAAATAAGAACTCCATTTGCGGGGCCACTGGTGCAATAAACAGCGCAGGTATTGTTCAAGGCAACGATTGACTACCTCCGTTTGTCCGTCAGTTTGTGGGTGGTATGCGGAACTGAGCTGCAATTTAGTACCCGACATCTTGAAGAACTCTTGCCAAAATTTACTAATGAAAATTGGATCTCGGTCACTAATCACAGACTGGGGCACTCCGTGGAGTTTGACAATTCCTTCTACAAATTTATCTGCCACGATTTTAGCAGTAAATGGATGGGTCAATGAAAGGAAATGAGCTGATTTACTCAGCCTGTCGACAACCACCATAATTGTGTCCTTGCCTTGAGAGGTTGGCAGACCTTCGATAAAATCTAAGGTGATGTCGTCCCACACTCTGCACGGAACGGGCAACGGCTGAAGGAGTCCTGCAGGATTTAGTGTTTCGGTTTTGACCTTCTGACATACCTCGCACGCTTTGATGTATTCTTGGACCGATTTATGCATGCCTAGCCAATAGAACTGCTGCCTCAATCGTTTGCATGTGCGTAATACGCCGGAGTGTTCGCCCATCTTGGTATCATGTATTTCATGCAGCAGTTTTCCGCGTAGGGCTCTGTCGTCTAGAATGACAACTTTGTCTTTGAAGAGAAGTAGCCCATGACGCCATTTGTATGGTCCGTTGGTTTGGTCAGTTGCCAAACGACCCCTTGAATTGATGTACGGATCTGTCGATGCGGCTTGCTTGATTTCCTCCCATAAACTGGCTTGCGGAATGAAAATTCCGTGAAGAATGGGGCTGCCCTGTTTTCGGGATAGTGCATCCGCAGCTGAATTTTCACGTCCAGGGCGATAGAGTATTTCATAGTCATATCTGAGAAGCTTTGCTACCCATTTTTGTTGTTCTGGTGTGGCGACTCGCTGTTCCAAAAAAAACTTGAGACTGCGTTGATCAGTTTGAATGTAAAATTTCTTACCCAGACGGTAGGGGCGCCACAAACGTATAGCCTCAATGATGGCTAACATTTCTTTGGCGTACGTGGACCAGGATTTTTTTGTCACTCCCAAGGCTCGACTCATGAATGCTATTGTTTTGCCTTGTTGGGATAATACAGCTCCAATTCCGTCGCAGGAGGCATCTGTCTCAATGGTGAATGAGTCGTTGAAATTTGGCATGGCTAATGTAGGGGTTGACGTCATGGCTTGCTTAAGTGCAAGGAAAGCAGTCTCAGCTTCTTCGGTCCAACCAAACTGGCCCTTCTTGAGGAGGTTGGTAAGCGGCCGAGCTATAATGCCATAATTTTGAACGAACTTTCAGTAGTACCCTGTCAGGCCTAAAAAACCACGCAGATCTGAAATATTAGTAGGTCGTGGCCATGCCACCATTGCTGCTATTTTATTTTTTTCCACCTCGACTCCTTGGTTGGTAACAATATGCCCCAAATATTCCATCTCATGTAGCCCAAAGGCGCATTTACTTGCCTTGACAAAGAATTGATGTTGCCTCAATATTTCCAAGGTTTGCCTGACATGCTCTAAGTGTGCACCCCAATTTGGACTATAGATCAATATGTCATCAAAGAAAACTAAGATAAATTTTCTAAGATGAGGACGGAAAATAGAATTCATAATGGCTTGAAATGTAGATGGTGCATTACATAAGCCAAATGGCATAACCAAGTACTCGTAGTGTCCATTATGCGTTCGTAAAGCAGTCTTGGGAATATCAAGAGGATTTACTCGTACCTGATGGTACCCCGCCCGTAAATCGAGCCTGGTAAAATATGTGGCACCGTAGAGTTCATCTAACATGTCTTCAACAGTGGGGATCGGGAATCGATCTTTAATTGTTGCTGCGTTGAGTGCGCGATAATCTGTACAAAAACGCCAATTGCCATCTTTTTTCTTGACCAATAATACCGGCGATGAAAATGGGCTAGTACTCGGTTGAACAAGTCCTGAGTTTAGCATTTCTTGGACCTGTTTTTCAATCTCATCTTTTTGATAATGCGCATAGCGATATGGCCGCACATTTACTGGTTCGGTTCCTTCTCTCAATGGAATGCTGTGATCAATTTCACGGACAGGTGGTAAGCTCGAAGGTTCTGTGAAGACATCCGAAAATTCTTGTATCACCGCTTGCATGCTCGGGTGTATCAATTTCTGTGGTTCTTTATTGGTGACCTGCATGCACAAAGCAAAGATGGTATGGCCTGGGCAAACACCTTTGGATAATTCTTTAAGAGTTGCCGCTTGAATATCTTGGCCATCGATTCCCACCAATAGTCTGGTCTGGTTCCCCCAAGAAAATTCCATGGTCATCTTTTTCCAGTCGCACACCACGGACTCGAGTAGTTCGAGCCATTGAATTCCTAGAACCAGATCCAATCCTGTGAGTGGTAGAGCATATAGAGTTAAGGAGAATTTGATGCCTTGCAGATTTACTGGTACCTGATCGAACCTTCCGTGGCATTTAACATTCTCGCCGTTAGCTACCCGCACAGTGAAGGTTTTAGTCGGTATCACTGGTAATCGAAGTAGGTTAGCCATACGCTCACTAATAAAATTGTGAGTTGACCCACTATCGACTATGTAACACCCCGTATTTTAGTGTATTTTTACTGAAAGAATTATTTTTATGGATTCAAATTTATTCTCTTATTTTAAAATTATTGGATTTTAATTGGATTATTCTTAGGATTTTTAATTGGTGAAAATTAATTTTTATGTGCTTTCTTAATATTTATTTATTGTTGTGCATTTAAATTACTTTTCATATTTAATTAATTACCGTGGGATTTAATTATTTCAATTTGACTTTACCATTACGTTTAAATTATTTTATTTAACTTGAGGTTTTGAAATCGTTTCCGTTGGATCATTTTTGTGACCCAAGTTATGAGGATTGGACCTCATTTCTTTTCCCTCTATTTTTCTTTTCCTCCTTTTCTTTTCTCTTTCTTTTCTTTTTCCCTTATTCTCCCTTTCGGCCTATCTCCCGCGCGCGACCAGCCTCCCTCTCTCTCCCCGTGAACCCAGCCCACCGCCGTGAGCCGGCGGTGACCGTCACCGCCCACCCCATTTGGTTCCCCAGCCGCAGGCAACCTTACCCCACCAACCTCACCTCCATTCGCGCCGCCGTTAACCACCTGTAGCCCTTCAAAGCCGCGGCGTCACTTCGCTCCAGCGCCGCCGTCGCGCCACCTCCGGCCTCCATCTTCACACCACTTCATCATCGACCTCTTGGCAACCCATTGGACCCAACCCCACCTCCGATCCGTCACTGGTGAAGCTCCACCATCCACATTTCCGATTTGGGTATTTTGGTCTTTTACCGCCCATTGCGCCCCCACCCACGGCTAACCACCACCACCACTAGCTTCACCGACCTCCCTAGGCCCTACCCTATCATTTTTGGGTCTTCGTTTGTCTTCGTTGAAAAGTGGGTATCTGTGACCCACGGCCACAGTGTATTTTACACTGTTATGTAGCTGTTTTTCCACTTCTTGCAGCTTCGTGGTCCTTCAGAAATTGCTTTATAGCGCTGTAAGTATTTTCCAAAGAATTCTTGTGAATTTAATGTATTTTTACACTAACACATTTTACTGTATTTGAATTGTTGATTGGTTTGCTGGACTGAGTCCAAGGAGTACGGTGGTCGGATGGTTTGGTGATTGGAGTTGTTTGGTTGGATTTGTTTGGGTTGGTTATTGATAGATTTTGGATTGGTGATGGTACATGTGCATTTCATTATTTCATGCATAATCATGTTTGTAAAGGAAAACTGGTTTTCGTGTATTGCATTCATGTTCATGTGTTTATGAAAATTGGGTTTTCATGTGAAAATGGAATTTGGGTGCGTGTGTATCATGACCCCAAGTCGAGATGGGGCATTATCTCGGTGGAGCTCCTCTGGTTACTCGGGAGCGGAATATACTAAGTAACATCCCCTGGATTGTCGTCGGGTGACAATGGGATCGGACGAGAGATTCGTGCCGACTCCGTGGTCCTTCTGCTGGCGAGGACTAGAGGATGTCTAGCCATGTACGCACTGGGCGCGGAACTGGGCATCGCTCGTTGCGTAGTGGGTGCTCGGCCATGAACGCGCTGGGCGCGGAACTGAGTATCGCTACGAAGCCAGGACGTGCGGATGGTCCCTAGGGGAGGCCATGGTGCATAGGGTATTAACGGATTAATTGGCTATTTTCTGGGAAAATAGTGTGTGTTGAATTTTGTGTAAACCATTTTCTGGTAAAATGTTTTACGGCTTATTTTTGGGCCAAATGGGATTTTGGCGTGTGTTGGAAAATTATCATTTTCGGGAAAAATGATGTTTTGAGAAAAATGCATATTTCATCATATGCATGCATGTTGATTGCATTAAATGCATTTTATTCCTGAGGATTATTTGGGTTATACTTACTTGCGGTACCATTCTGTGGTAACGCAGATTTTGATGCAGATGAGGAGGAGGAGGGCAAGACTGAGGAGACGGCTCCGCCCGAGGAGTGATCTGGGATCACTGGCTTTGTTATTTTATTTTACTCATTTGTATTTTGGGACATGTGTTAAACTTTATTTTGGATGACTGTATAACTACTTTTTAAACTTTACTGATGTTTACTTGTATTTAAATTCTGGTACTTAGTAGACTTAATTATCTGCTGCATTGTTGTTGTACACTGTCGCATGTACACACACTTGGCACTTTCGTTGGGATGTGTGACCGTATTGTCATCATCCCGGCGTCTCGATTTTCATATTTTCCTTACATGGGGGTCGGGGCCGCCACAGACTAACGTAATGACGTCGTGTGCACCGATTCTGGTAGTCACTCGCATGGTCTTGGGCGCTGTCCAACCTGTTAATGCATGCAACGTAATTGTTGGATCGATAGGCCCTTCGTGGTTCTCCTTTCTTGTTGGTTCTTCGGTTTCATCATCACAGACAATGTTTGCATCGTCATCGTCTCCTTCCAACATAAGAATCCGGGGCCCTTGACATTTATGCCCTGCAGTAAATCGTTCATTACAGTTGAAGCATAGGCCTTGAAGTCGCTTTCGCTACATTTCTTCCCAACTTAGACGTCGAACTGGGGCAACAGGTGCTGTTGGTGCTGTTCGATTTAGTGGCGGAAGCGCTAGGGGGGCCCGCACTGGAGGTGGAGATCTTATGAATCTCCGTTGTCTTGCTAGCTGGTCATCTCGCATGCGTGCGAAGCTGGTGGCCTCTTTCAATGTTTGTGGTTTAAACATGCGAATCCCGTCCGAGATGTCTGTTCATAAACCACCCATAAATGTTCCGGCCAGTGCCTTTTGTGTCTAGCCTCTAACTCAATTGCCCAAGCGTTCAAATTCCCTCTGGTATTCACACAAGGAACTTGTCTGTTTAATCCTTGAAAGGGCTTCGTCAAAGTCTTCGCACTCCGAAGGCCCAAAGCGAGCCCAGAGTTCATCTTCAAAATTTTCCCATGAGAGAGCGCGCCCTTCTTCTTGGAATGTTCTGCGGATCCATTGCCACCATTGGTTGGCCTCTCCTTCCAAATGGTAAGAAGCCAAAGAAACTCTTCGGGCTTCCGGAGTATTTTGAAATTCAAAAAATTGGTTCACACGATTGAACCACTCCGTCAAATCATCTCCTGAAAATCGAGGAAATTCAAGTTTTGCTGTTTTGGAGGATACCACCATATGACCCCCGTCGTGGCCTTCTTGATGGTGATTGGGAATTTCTTGGTTGGCATGCAAGACATCGGAAGGGCGATTGAGAGTTTCTTCCATCTGACGAAGCCTATCGGTCATGCCGAGCTCCATCCTATGTAACCCATCCTGCACTCCACCAAGCCCGACCTCCAACTGCTCGATACGCTCTTTACTGGTTCCCATTAAAATGAACCTGGCTCTGAGGCCAATGATAGGTCCCAAACACAGATGATAAAATAAATATGCTATGATAAATTGTTCTCTTCGGGTGAGAATGTACCACAGTTTGACTCAACAATATTCAATGCCCTTCATTCATAATTCTCGTCTGCTTAAATAGCAAAATTATGTAGCTTACACACCGAAATAAAAGGAAACTTGCGGACTAAGAACCAAAAATACTGCTCATTCAACAGAACATGAAACAGAGCATAAAACAGAACTTAAAAATAGAATGAAACTAACGGAAATGTTACTGCGTAACAACTGAAGACCCTTTCATCCGCTTCGTGCGCTCGTGCGCGCTTCATGCGCGCTTCATGCGTAAATGCTCACTGACCCAGTCATGCTTACTAACCCAGTCGCGCTGCATGCATTCTTCACGTACCAGATCATCCCAAATATTTGGGATTTGGTTTACGGAATCTTGCTGAACGATGTGGCCTATCACTGACGCTTTATGGATGCCATGAAAAATGATGTCTAAGCTCATGCTTTTAAAATGATTCTTTTTCATGAATGCACAATTAAATGAAAAGATGATGTTTAAGTTCATACTTTTAAATCACATTTTCCATGAATGAACAGTTAAATGATGAAAAGAACTGAAAGGACTGAAATGAATGAAAGAAATGATTGAATGAATGAATGTTTTAATGTATGAAAATACGTAACGGCCATATGAATGAATGAAAAATGTACCAATGAATGGGCAGATTACAATGCCTGGTAACTAGTACTGGTAGTGCACCCAGTGCTGCCCCTGACTAAAAAAGAATTCCCAACCTGTGGCCACGGGCGGAATCCAAGTCCAAAGAAAGATCGCTAAACCCAACACATGAGGAGTAATAGTGTGTACCGGCCAAAGAAAGTGAAACATGAAAGTATGATTATTTCTTAAAATGTTTATGCATGAAAGCATAATTATTTCTTAGAATGTTTATGCATGAAAGTATGACTTATTTTTTAAACTGTTATGCATGAAAGTATTGTCAAGAATTAGCTAAAATGTTTATGTATGCATGTTTTCAAAAGAAAAGAATAGATGCCTAGTATGTTCATTGCATGGTGTACTACTTACTGAGTATTCGACTCATTTTTGTTTTAAATGTTTTAAACGTCCAGGTAATGATGAAAAGACTGGGGAGCAAGGCATTACTATAGAGAGAGAGCCAGACACTTAGGATCTTCCCTAACCAAAACAGTTATATTTATGAATGATGAGTTATGTTTATGGATGATGGCTTATGTTTTTATGAACGTATGGACTCTAAGAGCCTTTTTTTTGGATAAATGTTCGATTAAAATGTCTATCAGGTGATCCTTTTATTAAATTAAAAATTTAGAGTGCATGTGTGTCATGTCCATGCCAATCACATGTTACTAAAAAAAATGAAAATGAAAATAAAAGAAAAACAACAGGCACGTACATTGCGATCCCGCCCTTCTTGGGGTAGGATTGTGACAGAAACAAATGTATCATTTGAAGTCACCTGGACCAGATGGATTTGGTGCATGTTTCTATCAAAGCCATTGGAATCTAATTGTTGAGGAGCCTTGTAAGGCTGCCTTGTATGTTCTTAATGGTAATTCTTGGTTTCCTTCTCTGAATTATACCTTTCTAGCTTTGATACCCAAGATAAAATAGCCTAAATTGGTGAGTTTACAAGCCAATTAGTTTGTGCAATGTTTTGTACAAATTAATCACTAAAACCATTACCAACATATTCAAAAAAAATTTATTTGAGATAATAGCCCCTACACAGAGTACATTCTTACCAAGAAGACTGATTTCAGATAACATTATGGTAGCTTATGAGATGATACACTCGATGAAAACCAGGAAGAAGGGTAAAATGGGGAGCATGGCAGTAAAATTAGACATGTCAAAAGCATATGATTGAATAGAATGGGTATATTTGGAGGTTGTGATGAGAAAACTAGACTTCTGTGATAGGTGGATTAACCTCATAATGAAGTGTGTAACTTCAATGACCTACTCAGTGCTTGTCAATGGGAAGCTAGGTGAAAGAATTTGTCCAACGAGGGGCCTAAGACAAGCTGACCCTTTGTCTCCCTATTTCTTTATTTTGTGTTGAGAGGCTTGGTTGTCTACTTAATCAATCAGAAAAGATGATGGGCACCAACATGGACCTAGTCTTAAAGATCTTTTACAAGTTCCAGATGAGCCAATTACAAGATCAAGAGCTAAGAAGATCAATGAAGTAATGCAAGGATTGGTGCAATCCATTTGGGATGAAGCTAGCAAGAGCCCAACACATAAGATGGGCTTTAAAGAAGAAGAACCAGTTTTGATCCACTTAATACAAGCTATGGAAGACATGACTTAGAGTTATTGTTTGGGCCTATTGTTATTGAAGGTTTTCAATTTGTTTAAATCATTTAAAGGATTTATTTTATTAGTTTAGAATAATTGGGCTTAAGGATGCTTGACCCACATATGTTTTATTTTGTTGAACTAGGGTTTCAAGAAGCTACTGGAGCCACAACACTATTCATTCAAGGGTATTTTAGGGAGAAATGACTTTATTTTGGTTAGGATTTTAATTAGATTTTTGTTAAAATACTCTTTGTAGCCTCATTTTAAGATATTTATGAAATTTGATAAATTTATTCATTGTGAGTTGAGTTTATCTCCTCTTGTTCTTGAATGAACTTTTGAACTTATCAAAAGCAAATCACAATTTTTATGGCGTTCTTCCTTATAATTTAGGTTCTTGAGACAAGTTCTTCAACAGGTCTAGATTTTCATATAATCTAGGTTCTTGAAACCAGTTCCTCAACGGGTCTAAATTTTTCATTAGCTTGATTTTGGCTTTCTTGGGTGAGTTTTTAAATTGAGTGTGAGTTCAAGGGATTCCATTCCCACATGTTCATATCAAAAGATGTGGATTACAAAAGGGGTTCAAGTGGCAAGAGGTGAAACTTCTATTAATCATTTCCTTTTCACAGATGACTGCATCTTGTTTGGTAGAGCAACACTCGAGGAGTCGAATAATTTGCAAGAGATTCTAAGGAAGTATAAGAAGACCTTAGGGCAGTTTCTTAATAAAGATAAAACATCCATCTTTTTTAGCAGTAACACCTTGATGGAGGTTAAGAAAAGAATTTTGGAAGCAGGTGATGTTGTAGCTTGTGGTAGTTATGAGAAATACTTAGGTCTACCAACTATTGTAGGAAGATCTAAATACAACACATTTAGAGTTATGAAAGAAAAAATATGGCAGAAGATTACAAGTTGGAAGAAAAATTTCTTATCCAAGGCAGGTAAAGAATGATGATCAAAGTTGTGTTGCAGGCCATACCCACATACATCATGAGTGTATTTAAGCTGCCTATTAAACTATGCAATGACATTAATATTTTGTTTGCCAAGTTTTGGTGGGAGAAACAACAGAAGGAGGGGGGGATTCAATGGAGGAAGTGTGATAAAATGGTTGGACAGAAAGAGAATGGCGGTTTGGGATTTAGAGACCTCGGTTGTTTTAACTTAGCTTTACTAGCTAAACAAGGATGGAGAATCATTCAATTCCCTAATTCTTTGTCATCAATGGTTTTTAGATAAAAGTATTTTAATAATGCAAATTTCCTTAATGTAAAGATGGGTACTAAACCTTCTCTGATATGGAGAAGCATATAGAGTAAAAGAGAATTAATAAAGGAGAGTATGAGGTGGAGGGTTGGAGATGGAAAGAAGATACCAATCTAGAGTCATAAATGGCTAAACATATCTTCATTTTTCTTAGTTCAGTTAACAATCTCAGTGCTTAAGGCAAATTCAAAAGTAGCAGAACTGTTGGTAGAGAACAAAGGGGAGTGGAATGAGAAAATGGTTAATGCAATTTTTTTAGAAAGAAGAAGCAAGGAAGATTCTAAGTATACCACTTAGCAGAGGCAAGACTGAAGATAAGGCAATATGGTGGCCATCAAAGAAAGGGGTTTTTACTGTGAGGAGTGCTTATTTTCTGCAACTCGACAAAAGAAGTAGGTGTAAAGGCGAATCTTCTATGGAGAAACAGGTTGATAACAGATGGAAGAGCATTTGGGAATTAGAAGTGCCAAACATGGTTAAGCTTTTTCTATAGAAGGCAGCAAACGAGTTACTATCAACTAAAAATAATCTGTTTCAGAAAAAGATTGTTGAGGATCCCTTTTGTCCAATTTGTCATAGAGAGGAAGAATCTATAATGCATGTGTTCTGTAGCAAATGATGTCTGGGCAAAAGTTTAAGTGGAGTTCAAAAGTGGAAAAAGGAAGGAGGTGATTTTTTGTTACTATGGGAGAAGTTGATGGGAGCCATTGAGAAAGTAAAACTAGAAGAGATAGCTGTCCAGTTTAGAAAAGTTTGGTTGAGAAGGTACACTTTTGTTTTTAAAATAAGACTCATTTGTCCAAAAAAATTGCTATCAATAGCAATTGAGACACTGGAAGACTTTAAACAGGCAAACAAAAGGCAAAGAACAAAAGCTCAGCAAGTTGTAAATGCAGTTCATAAGGAAAGTTTGTAAAGGTGAATTGGGATGCATCTTTAGATATGAAGAAGAAGAGAATGGAGATAGGGATGATTATTAAAGATAAGAATGGAGAGGCATTGCTTGCAGCTTGTGACAATTGGATGAATGTGTGACAACTGAAGTAGGAGAACGTCAAGCTTTGTGGAAGGCATTGCAGGTGTGCAATGAGCTTAATATTCAGAAAGCAATATTCGAAGGAGATGCAAAATCAATCATAATGGCTGTGAAGTGTGAAGAAGAAAATATGTCTTACTTTAGTCCTTTAATTGATGACATTAGGAATGTATTGAAGAGTATGAATGATTGGTTTTTAGAGTTTAATTATAGAGAAAATGACATTGTTACTCATAATTTGGCAAGGCTGCCTTAAACTTAGTTGAGGAAAAAGTTTGAATAGAAGAAGTTCTAGTTTTCATTGTAAATAGTCTCGAAACTGATAGAAGATGTATGCAAGAAAGTTATATATGAAATATTGAGGTTTTATTCCAAAAAAATAAAATTTTAAAAAAAAAAAAGTTAATACGATACACAGCACCACCCTGTACAAAATCTTCAAATTTGGCCAAATGTTAATTCCGGTGGTTATAGCTCATATACCCCAGAATACCCAAGGAGGATTAGAAATGGCCATGTTTAGATACCAAAAATGTTTGAGAATTTTAGAAATTTGTTTGAGGTTAGATTTTAGAAATTGAGAGAAATTTTTGAATAATTTTTTTAAATAAGTATTGCCTTGGAGTTTTTGAAAGTTGATAGAGAAAGTTAAAAAATTGTTTGAATATTTTTTTTAAGATTATTTTTTGTTTTAAAATTTGTAAAATTTGTATTGATTTATGTGTTTGAATAATGACTAGATGAAAATTTAAAAAATTTAAAAATATTTGTTTTATATTTAAATAATATTTTGAGAATGAAACTATGAGAAAAACTTTGAGAAATATTAAAAAATTAAAAAATTCTGCTTTATTTGATCATCCAAGTGTTCTAAAACAGAAATTGACCTACAACAAATCGGGAAGTTTCCAAAATGGCAGGGACCACAAAGCTGCCGAATACATGCTTAGAAAAGGAAAATGATACATCACCGAAGCTTCCCACGACAAAAGTTATCTATTGTTGAGTGGTGCTAGTATGCGGTCAAACTTTGACAGTTGGGCGTCTTAGTACAAATTCTATATATAATTTTTTTGTTCGTTTTCTTTTTATAATTTTTAAATATCTTTAAATATTTTTAAAAAATAAAAAAATATATAAATACACTAAAAATCACTTCTTTAATTATAAAATAAAAAAAAAGTTAAAAAAAATTAAATATAATAAACGGTCCAAATGAGGGGCAAAAATGACCTGCATATTAGCATTTTCTTTTTTTTTCTTTTTTTAAATTTAAAGAACTGTTTGTATTGTGAGATGAGATAAGATGATTTTAGATAAATATTAAAAGTTGAATAAAATATTGTTAGAATATTTTTTTATTAAAATATTATTTTTATTTTTACATATTTTTTTAAATACATTAATATTTTTTTAAAAAAATTCATAAAGTTATTAAAAAAATACTTAGGAGTCGTTTGGATTGAAAAACACTCTCAACCCCTAAGGCCTCATTTGGATGAAGAGATGCTTCAATCTCATCTCATCTGATATTAATGTCCAAACACCATAAATATAAACACTACTCAATTTCAAGTTTTCAACTTTTTCATTTAATCATTACCTAATTATTATAATTTTTTCAAATTTTCAAATAAAATACAAAAAATAATTCAACATTTTCAAATTCTAAAATAAAATTATATTAAAAAATTATATTCTAACAATATTTTAACTTTACTATATTTTATTTAACTTTTCCTCTCTCATTTTCCAAAACTACATAAAATATTTTAATTCAAACTATTTTACTACTAAATCATTTTACAATTATTTACAAATCATCTCAACTCATCTCATTTCATCTCAACTCACTATTCAAACTAAGTCGGGCCCCGTTTGGATACAGAAACGGTTTCATCTCATTTCATCTCATCTCATCATTACAACTTTTATAAATTTTCACACAAAATATAATAAACAATTTAATTCAAATCCAAAACAACAACAATAATAATAAATAATATTCTAAAAATATTTTATTTTATTTTTAACTTTCATGTAAAATCATCTCATCTCAATATACAAACGAGCTTAGAAAACAACTTCAAATATTACATAAGGTAAAGCAAACAATCTGTACCCAAGAACGGCTCAGTTGTCTGCTTCCTGCTTGTTTAGAATTTTCGGATACTTGATATTATAAGGTCTCATTTGTTTTCATAACTCATCTCATCTAATCATTATAATTTTTTAAATTTTTACATAAAATAAAATAAATAATTCAATGTTTTCAAATTCCAAAACAAAAATAATATTAAAAACATATAAAATATAAAATATAAATTTTGTTTATAATTTCATATCAAATATTTGTCAAATACAAAATATGTTTTAATTTTAAAATTTTAACATTTTCATCTAAAGAATAATACCATACAAAGTCATGGAGCGAGTAAATATGAAGTCTATTTAAGAAATGATATTTGCAGTTATAAAATGTACAAATATTACATATTATTTTTGAAAAAAAATGAGTAAATATGAGATTCACATGAAAAAATTAATTTTTTAATGATAAACCCTACTTTTCTTCAAAAGTAGTGTTCCGTGCTTTCACAACCTATGACTGTCTTTAGCATTATTTTTCATCTAATTATTACAAATTTCTCAAATTTTCAAACAAATTATAAAAAAATAATACAATTTTTTCAAATTTCATAATAAAATAACATTAAAAAATTATATTCAAACAATCTTTTAATTTTATAATAACTGTATTTAAATTTTTCTCTCTAGTTTTTTAAAATCTAATAAAATATTTTAAATTAAATAATTTTACTATTATTCAAAAACATTCTCATTTTATCTAATTATCTTATGTGGAAATGATATTACTAAGATGATAAATTTTGAAAAGAGAAAGATATTTACAATCGTAAATTGTGCAATCGTAGTGTAATTTTTTTGAAAAAATATAAATAAAATTAATTTTTTAATAATAGATCTTATTTTTTTTTTAAATAATTATACAATACTTTTACACTTCATAATTATATATAGAATTATTCTTATAAGTGACATTTTTCACACCGCTCGATTCAATAAACGGCCAGGATTCTTGAGATTTCAGATCCCTCATTTTTACAAGCTATTTAGACAACTCGCTCTCGCCGTTCATCTTCGTCCAATTGTTGCCAGAGGACAGCTTACAGATATGTGCAGTAGTAACTCATCACATTCAGTGTCGCCGGCCCTCCCATGGAAGACGCGCCTTTCCGTCGCCCTCATGTCTGCCGCCACTGACCTCGTTCGCCGTCCTAACGGCACCATAAACCGCCGTCTCATCTCCCTCCTCGATTTTACAACACCTGCCAATCCCAAACCCATCAACGGCGTCAAGTCTTCCGACATCATCGTCGATCCCATCCGCAATCTCTGGTTTCGCCTCTTCATTCCCACCGCGACTACTTCAACTTCCCTCCCGGTTCTCATCTTCTACCACGGCGGTGGTTTCGCCTTCCTCTCTCCCTCCTCCAAAGCCTACGACGCCGTTTGCCGTCGCTTCGCACGTGAACTCCCCGCCGTTGTTATCTCCGTCTATTACCGTCTCTCCCCAGAGCATCGTTTCCCTTGTCAATACGACGACGGTCTCGACGTCCTGAAATTTCTCGATCGCAACCACGACGTATCGGTATTGCCCGACATGGCGGACGCGTCCAAGTGCTTTTTGGCGGGTGATAGCGCGGGTGCGAACTTGGCTCACCATGTAGTGGTCAGGGCTTTTGGGGAGAGATTTCGAAGAGTAAAGATCGTCGGATTGGTATCAATCCAGCCGTTTTTCGGGGGAGAGGAGCGAACGGAATCTGAGATCCGATTATTGAGGGCGCCGGTAGTTTCGTTGGACCGTACGGATTGGATGTGGAAGGCATTCTTGCCTGAGGGAGCGAACAGGGACCACGAGGCCGCAAATGTGAGCGGGCCGAATGCAGTTGAAATTTCGGGTTTGGACTATCCGGATACACTTGTGGTGGTTGGGGGATTCGATCCGTTACAGGACTGGCAGAAGAGGTACTACGAATGGTTGAAGAAATCAGGAAAAGAGGCGAGGTTACTCGAGTATCCAAACTCGATCCACGCATTTTATGTGTTTCCCGAGTTGCCCGAGGCGTCGCAGTTGGTTGAGCAAATCAAGGATTTCGTGACTTCGTATGCTCTAAAATCTTAAGCTATGCTAGTAACCGAAATAAGAGCGTTGTCAATGGGGTCAAGTCTGAAATTTAGTTAAAATTTAGTTAGAATGTTATTTTTGGTTATAATGTAGACTTTTAGTTAGATTAGTCCGTTGACTAATCATAAAATTTAAATAATAATAAAATATTATATATTTTAATATTATTTTTTTTAATATTTTGTAAATACACATTTAATGTCCACAAAATGCCTATCACAGATCAAATTTAGTAACATTTCCACCAACATTTAATTCAAAAGTTGAGAAATTCACCAACTTCAACAACTACCAAACCAACAAAACAAAACATGTTACTACCCAACCATAAAAACGGTTCATAAATTAGTTGTTATCCAACATTAAATTCCACCAATAAAACAAAACATCTATACAGATTTTCACCAATTTCGGTAGCTATAACTAGTCAAATTACTAATTAAAGTTTTAAAAAGAACTTAATAAAGTCATGAAGAAATTGTGGAGTAATCTATCCAAGATAAAAACACAATCTAGCACACACATTAAGAACGATATATATCCATTGTCAATAATTTCAAAAAACAACACTTTCAGCAATGCAGTCTATACCAACACCAACACTTTAATGAATCAACACACGTTAAATCAGGGCATCCTATGTTCAAAGGAGAGCTCTAATAAAAAAAAAATATATGCAATATTGTTGTGACAGCGAATAAACTAGTGTTTTAAATTTCGTACCGTACCGGCCGGTACGGCCGAAATTTTTCGTTTCGACCGTTTGGCCGGTACAGGTACTATATTTGTCCCGTACCGGCTAAAATACCGGCCGTATCGGCCGGTACCGGCCATACCGGATTAAATTTCGGCCTGTATCGGCCGGTACCGGCCTATATTTCGGCCTGGGTGTTTTTTTTTTTCGTTTTTTCAAACTACAAACTTATTTTTTAACCCCTAATTCAGACTAGACTATTTATAAATTATATATATATATTTATATATAATTTATTTATATATAGACTATTATTTTAGAATATAATTTATATATATTTATATATATAATTTATTTATATATCGATTATCCTGAAACGTTATCCCGAAATGCTATCTCGAAACGGTACCGGTACTGAAATATTTCGTTCCAGTGCCTTGACCGGTACTATGTCCGGTACAGTATTCAAAACATTGGAATAAACACATTCGAACAAATATGAGATAACAATAGTCTTTGATCTTTCATCACTAATCTGATATGCATTACAAAACTCCTCGAAACCGTGAGGAACTGCCAAGAGATGCTCTATAACATAATTTCCTGCCACAAAATCAATGAAATGCCACTTGTTAGCCTCTCCAACAAAAGGGTTGCATTACAAACTCCATGTTTAAGTACAAAAGCTTTCACACGTCATGGTTTTAAGAATAAATCCACTCTTTCCATCAAGCCTACACAATATTTAAAGATGTGCACTTGTATTTGCATTGAGAACCTTATATAGACAAAAGAATCTTGCTCACTCTTATATCGAAGAACAACAAAGAAATAAAAGGAAGATCAATAGACAGGTCAAATCCACTCCTATCCACATCACTTCTAATAGCGAATGAGTTTATTCGAAAATCATTCAGATAATAAAGGCCACTAAAGATTGTTGAATCTGGTTAATGGGTATACTACAATAATGTGATTAGCAAAATTCAAATAGGGGGGAAAAATAGGTGTTCTTACAATACAAATTCAGGGTAAATCGACTTTTGAGCTTTAACCTTGCGTTTCCTCTTCTTCCTCTACTATGGATATATCGTGCATGCTAAAGAGAGATTCACATTATTGGCCTTATTAAAAAACAAGCATTAAATCAAAATATAAACAGATTCTCTTATTAGTAAAAAATCAACAATTCGAACAAATAAATGAAACCCACAAATGTTTTAAAATTTAACACACGTCTAGATTAGTATTTTTAAGAAAAAATTGGGACATACGTTGATCTCGTCAGTCTAAGGCAAAAATCAAGTCCTCAAAATTCAGATACTCTGTGTTTCTGAAAGAATCGATGGGTTCCCAGCAAATAGTTGAAGATGAGTATGGAAAGAAAAAAAGTGGGAGGGAGGGAGACGAGGGTGCAGAGAGAAGACGAAAATGGAAAGGAAAAAAAAAAACACAAACAGGGGGAGGGAGGTGGTGTTTGGCGAGGGTGCAAAAAGAAGCCGAAAATGGAAGGGAGAAAGAAGAGGGTGCGAGTTCAGTATTCGGCATGAGAGAAATGGAAGAGAAACATAAATAAAGAAAAATGGGAGAGCTGAAAATCAAGGGGATAAAAGAGACGTTAAAGCCAATTTTATGCAATAAAATAATATTTGGTCCTACTACAATCACTAGCCAAATTTAAAAAATCAAATAGAATTATTGTAACTCAAATCTCAAGTTATTGAGTTTAATGTTGATAAATTTTAACACTTTTAATTATAATTTGATGAATCACTTGTATTTGATTTGGTATACCAGTGGTGATATACGAATGCAGTATGTCATTGTCAAAAGTCTTATCTTTTTGCTGGTAGATTGTCATTGTCACAATAACTTCCACGTGTATGAAGTAGTTCAATAAAACTTTTCAGTAATAATACCGAAAGAAATTAAAAAATTATTGTTCGGATCTATATTCCATTATTTATATATATTTTTCGAAATTGTTAAAAAATTATTGTTTGGATCTATATTCCACTTTAAAGGTTGAGAACAGTAATTAAATTTAAACAAAAAATAATTATAATTATAAATTATATAATCGTGTGTAATCATTTTAAAAAAAATAAAAAAAATATAAAATTTACTTAAAAAAAATTAATTTTTTAATAAAATACCTCACTCTTTCTCAAAATGATTACGCGATTTTTATACACTTTACAATTATATGTAAAATTAGATTGTATAAAATATTAAAAAATAATATTTATAATTTTAAAATATGTAAGCCATGCGCATGACCAAACATGAAAAAATTATTTGTTTAATTATAGACTCCATTTTTTTAAAAAAATAATGTTTAAAACTTATATACTCTAGAATATATCTAATATTACTTTATGTTATTTTTTTTTAAAATAATTTCTATCAAAACTCAATTATTGTTCTAAAAGGAAAACGCAGATGTGTCGTTGACTACCACATCATAACATGCTAACAAGACAATACATCATTTTATATACATTCAATATTTAAAAATATATAACTCTTAGCCTCCAAAATGGAGGTATGAGTTTGAAATCCCACTCTCTCAATAAATATATATATATATATATGTATATTTAAAAATATCCAAAAAAATAGATTGTTTGCTATGTCAGCATGACTAGTAAACAAAATTAAATGAAAAGTAGAAAAATAGAAAAAAATAAAGATCTTTACTAATAAAGTTTTAGAAATCAACAAAATAAAAAACAAAATCACAAAAAATATAAATAAAAAAAATTCTATAACAACATAAGATTAAAAAAATTTATAAAATCATTTCAGAAATATGTAAAATATAAACAAATACAAAAAAAAAAAAAAAAGCTTACAAGATTTTAAAATAAAACAAATTAGAAAAAACACGTAAATATGAAGAATAACGTTAATATTTTTAATCAATTAAAATTTAAGAATATAATATTAACGTGTTTACGTGTTAATATTATATTTGAGTGATTAAAAATATTTTACGTGTTAATATTAACAGTTAAAATATTGTTAGAATATAATATTTGAATATAATTTTTTTTTTTTAAATTTAAAAAAGTTGTATTATTTTTTGTGTTTTGCTTGGAAGTTTGGAAAAGTTGTAATGATTAGATAATAATCAAATGAAAAAATTGAAAATTGAAAATTGAAAATTGAAAATTGAAAAATATTTATATTTGAGTGATGTTTGGAACATAATTATGAAAAATTTTAAGATGAGATGAAATAAAATCATCTCACTTTCTAAATAAGCCCTTAGACAGTATTTATAAGAAATGAAAGTTTTGAGATGAATGAGACAAAGACTGTTACTGATGTTTGGTGGACAAAATAGCTACATTTAGCATGTTTTTAATTCTATATTTTCTTCTATATAAGCAGTAAATATTTTTTTTATCAATACTTTAATTGTACTTGGACTACAAAAAATTCCAGGAATACAGCTTTGGCTCATGTTGTGAAGTTGAATATATATTGTGACGCCTCAAACCTCCACTTGGGATAGAACAAAGATTTGGAGCGTCGGGACATGTAACACAAGTGTACATACCCCGTTTATGACAGTTAATATGCAATGTATCATATAAATGCATGTAGCAGTAAGCAATAACCGCAATGAAAAATGGGTGACTAAGAAGTAATTATGCCAGAATAAACTAAAACATCCTAATGGCTAAATCATGAGGTAACATAATCTTAGTACAATTATTCTTGATAATACGTCTCCATGGCTAAATCAACTGCTTCATGCATTCTAAGGCAAAAAGGGTTAGGGCTATAAATATCAAGATGAAGTATAATCTTTTCTTGAGATTCGGCTTCTCTTCAATCAATCGAATTCACTGGTCCATCTGGTCTATCCTCGTTGGGTCCCGACAAAACTTCTATCATTCCGAGTGGAATGATAGTGAGTCAACAGGGGGTGAGGTTTATTTGAAATTTCAGTAAGTTTGACAACCAACGTACACAAAGATAAAGTATACATGATAAATGATAAATATGAAATGCGTGCGATGCAGAAAAATCAGTATATGTCTCCCATCCAAATTCCTCGACATTTTTAGAAAACTCAAATACATTTTCTTACAGATAATAGTATTTCACATTAACTGCTAAAAACATAACATTTCATCATTTATGGCAAGTCACATTTAATCATATCGTTAACATCATAACGTATGGTATCGTTAGAGTTTCTCATATTCACTGTGAGTACCTACTGGTGACCGTAGTACAACTCATGTTGAAACTACATTATCTGCAAACTCGTTTTCAATGCATTGATAACATAACATAATATCATAATATGTACACCCACCAACCTTAGGTGTCATAACATTTGATTTCACTCCAACGTTCTTTAAAAAGAACTCATTCAAAACCTGTTGACTGTTTTTCATCAACTCAAGAGTTACCACTCTATTTTTACTCACTCCAGAGTGGACAAATGAGTTCTATTAGGATAATTTCTCATCCGAGCCTTTGGGATCGTGACAAAAATAATTTTCATGCTATGCTTGAAAAATTATCATTCATGATATATGCATATGTAGCAAATTTTTATGTGAAAATTACATTTATATGCAATATGCTAAAATTGTAAAAATTGTAAAAATTTCACATGTCATGTAAGTAAGTGGTCATGTACTCAATGTATCATATAACATAATATTGCATGCTCAAAATGACAATTATAATATGAATGTGTCATTTATTAATAAACCATACATAACTTATCAAGGTGTAAGTTAGAGGTCGTATGCATTAATTGTAGCAGCTATAATCAAAATTATGTTGAGTTAGGGTCTTAACTACTAAAGGAAGATGCTTATAATCAAAAGGTTTAAAAAATGGGTATACAAAAGTACCCCTAAACTTTTCAAAATTACCACTAAGGCCTTAATTTCTCACTATTTACAAACGAATTCCAAATTCCACCAAAATTCACAAACGTCATATATTCTATGCTCTAAAATAATCTATGTCCTTATAATTTCAAAAATCAAAGTGGAACTAGTCCAAATATACTCAACCCGTGGCATGCACTCTAATTGATGCCTAAATGTACTTTCAACTATTGACCCTTATGAAAGCATGCATATTCAATTTCTTTAACTGCAAATAATTAATATAATCCTTAATTACATGTTAAAAGCTTAATCTTAGATGAATAAGTTCATCCCAATACTTAATCATGGCTAAAACCCTTAATTTTCATTAATCATCAATTAATCGAGTAAGATGTTTCTAGCCTAAATCAGTAATACATGATTCAAATTTCACCCAAATCATGTATTTCCATTCTTATCACAATCACAAGATTTTTTTTCTAAATGCATTTTATTCCAGCCAAGGTGATAAAATCAAGACTTCATGCTTTAATTACAAACTTAATCAAAACCCATGCATGCTTTGATGATCCATTCAAAATAGAATTAAAACATATCATGGCATGCTTTTAATCTCAAAATCAAACATTCAATGATCATTCTAAGACGTTAATAAATCATATCAAAATATGCTAAGACATGCCATAGCTAAAATTTCCACTTAAAACAATTTAAACCTTAATCCAACCTTAATGGACTTGGTTTTGATTTAAGTATGGTAACATTTTCTAAACTCAACCAAAAATCACTTCAACACTTATAAGCAAAATATAACATGCAAACTAAGATATAGGGCAAGAAAACTTACAATTTTTCGTGGCCCTCTAAAGCTCCCAATACAAGAACACTCAAGAACTCCCAAGAACACTCAAGAACTCCCAAGAACACTCAAGAACACACCTTTCTAATTCACTGTAAACTTTCTAAAGGAAGAAGGCTCTCAATGCTCAAGAGGAGGCTTGGATAAGTGGTGTGAAAGAAATGTGGGGGTGAGGGAGGTATTTATAGGAGGCTATAGGGGAAAGGACATTGGCCTTGGTCCATGGTGATTGGGTGAAGTGAGTGGTGGAGAAGGAGGTTTGAATTCAAGCTTGGTTGCAACACCTTGTGCAGGTGAATAGTGACCCAAATCAAATGATTTTCTTCACTTTCAGGTGCTGCCATGCAAGAAGAGGGTGTAGGTGCTGCCATGGTGCATCATTAGAAGGGAAAAAAAAATGAAAATAGTTTATGACATCAAGCATAGTAGTCTTCGGGTTCAAGGTTGAGATTCTGGATAGTTTTGATCATTTCTTGACTCACCCTCTTGTCCTCTCTTCATGGATGATTTATGCAAGTCATGAGTTACTCTTGGAAGGCTTTTCCAGGTGGTGGAAGGTGGAGAATTGGTTGCCAAGTGATGATGAAGTAACAGCTCAAAAAAAAGAGGTGAATGGAAGGGTGTTGCTGAGTGGTGGTGGTTTGATGCCATCGGTTGTGTTATTTTTCGTGGAAAAAAAAATTCGGTTAATTTTCCATAACGAGTCTAAGGATCTCTGGGGATTGGATGGTGATTGAGGTGATGTGAGGGTGTGGGTCATTTGAAAGCAGAAAATCAAATCAAATTGCAAGGCATTCGGTTTCCATCCAACTAGTGATTAGGTGTAGTTGGTTTTTGGGTTTTTGGTTTGGTTCTTGGAGCCAATTTCGTCCACCACTAAGTCTGCATTGAAATGGGCATTTTGAGGTGCTAAATGACAATAATGACCTTGAGAAAAAGGCACAAAAAGCTTGGGCTAGGGGCTATTCAATCCAATGCACACAAGAGTACACGTGTGAAGATTAGTGTGGGTTTAGGATTTTGACATGCCATTATGGGATTAGTGTGGGTTTAGGATTTTGACATGTCATTACCCATAATGACATGTGTGGAGATTTATTTAGGATTTTGATATGATCTAAGAATGATGCAACTGAATAATAAAACTAGTAAACTTCGATCACAATGGCTAAATAGATTATAAAGAAAATTAAGCTCAAAATATAGTTTAAAGATCACTAATCATAGATAAGTTCATTAATGTCCTTAAGTTAGAAGCTTAATTATGGACAATTGAGAGTCCTAATAGGTGTGACATACTACTTGAGCTTGAGGGAAACCAATTGTATGGTGTATATGGGCTTCAAATAGAAATGTGAAAATGCAAGACAATGCTTTGGGTCTTGTTGGGCTTAAAAAGGCCATGAGTTGGAGTTGCATGGTTTATGGGCTTTGGGTGTGGGTTGATGGAAGGCCTTGGTTCCAAATTTTAAGAAGTTATGAGAGGCCTTAAGATCTACAAATATGGGGCTTGAAAGGTTTGCCTTATCATAAATGGGCCATGGGTTAAAGCTAATACTAAGTTAGGCCCAAAAGGCCTTATGTCTTCCCACACTTAGGCCAAATCTTTCTAAAGTTTTCCCACCAAGACTTAAAACTCTTATAAGGCTTGGTATATATTGTTTTGAAGTATAATTACTACATATGACTATATGAGGGAGCTTGGCATCATTCTTTGGGCTAGATTTGAAGATGCAATAGGATGGACCATGATGATGATGCATTGTTAGATGGTGTAGGTGATTCAGATGACGTACCTGACCTCAATGCATATGACATTCATGATATTTTTAGTGATTTAGAGACTCACTAAAACGGAAACAAATGGGTTAGTCCTATACTCCAATATAGGAAATTATTCCCAATGTACTAGAAAGGAGTACAATCACATCCAAGATTATTAATAAATCTATATGTACTACTGAAGATGTTATGGATATGGACAATGCTACACTCCGACAAACATACTGATATGAACCCGCGGGAATGAAATCCCTTGAACTCACAATTAATTTGAAAACTCTCCAAGAAAGTCAAAATCAAGTCAATGGATGGAGAACCAATGTCTACCGAATGTGTAATTTTTTTTTCAAACATTTTTTAAACCATTTAAAAAAATTACTCATTAAAAAAATACAATACACTATTTCGATAGATATTCTCGGTGGGAATATCATTTCCCTATGGATATTGTTCAAAAGATTGCCAAGACTTTTATCATTATTATGATTGCTGACGAGGTACTCGAGATCACAAATATTAAGGGCCCAAAGTTTCAATCATTGAAGTGTTATCATAATGTATTTGTTAGGGATCATTCAGGTTGCTATTTATCTAATATTTTGTAATAGGCTTTTTAAAAATGAGTAATGTTATACCCACAATATATTATATAATATATTGTACAATAATATTATAAAATAAAAAAATTTTATAAAATGATGTTACTTTTATAAGATGTTTTACAAAAATAACTCTCATTAAAATATAGTTATGTAAAATGTTATAAAAAATATTATGTATAAATCATTTTAGCAACTGGACCAGAGATTCTGGAGGGAGAACCCGAGCTACCAAAAAATTTGTTCAGAGCACTCTCATTGGAATAGCTAAATTAAAATACATTTTTTATGAATGTAAGATGAATTTAACTTTTAGCTATTCCATTTTTATAAATCTCCACATTGGAATAGCCATTTTTTCATTATATGACAATAAAATAATATAAGATGAATTTAATTTTGACTATTCACATCAAATTTCCAAATCGAATTATCCATTTATTCATTATATAGTAATGAGTAATTGATAATTTTGAAAATTTTTTAATTTTTTTAATTATAAATTTATTTTATTTTATCATATTTTACTATTTATAATATTATATATTAATTTGTAATTGTATTCTAATTATATTTTTTCAATTGTCATTTAAAATAGAGAGATAAATAATTAATATTAAAAAGAGAGAGAAATAAATAATATAAAAATGATTTGATGAATGAATAGTGTGTTCCAAATTTAGAAATTAGTTTGGAATATAGCTAATTCAATGTGAGCAATTTATTGACCTAATAGCTAAATTCTCATTGGATTTAGCTTTTCGCTAATCCAATGAGAATGCTCTCACAGCTCCAAAGTTTGTTTGGGAATATAATTATTCTTAAATATTCTCAGATATTTTCATATATTTTTCATTTCACTATTCAAATACAATACTTTTCAATTTTGAATTTTTAATATTTTCATTAACTAATCATTATAACTTTTCCAAACGCTCAAATAAAACACAATCCTATACAACTTTTTCAAACTTTCAAACAAAAATTATATTCAAACAATTTTTTAACTTTATAATATTTTTATTCAATTTTTTCTGACTTTTCAAAATTCAATAAAATATTTTAATTCAAACTATTTCACTACTATTCACAAACCATTTCAATATTATTCACATATATTATAAAATATTCTTAATATCGATATACTTGGCAAGTGGGATGAGATACAAAATTCTCATCTCATCTTATCATTACAATTTTTTTTTAAATTTCCACACAAAATATAAAAAATAATTTAACTTTTCTAAATTTTAAAACAATAATAATATTATAAAATAATATTTTAAATTTTCGTCTAAAATAAAAAATTATTATCTTTCTGTCCAAACCTTTTTCACCTGGTGGGTGTAGCTCGAGAGAACTCACCAACAAGGCCATTGGCCTTTTTTTTGTGCGCTTTTTTACATCTATTTTTTCAATTCTCTTACACATTTTTAAAAAAATTCACAACATTATTAAAAAATACTTCAGTAAAAGAAATATATATATATATATATATAAAATAAAATAAAATGCTATTCGGTAAAAATCCTCGTGTTGCATCATTTTCCTTCACAGTTATACATGAGAACTTCGGACAAAAAAATAATCTGGCACCATCATCAATTCCGAGAAGAAAATTTGACCTAGAGCTGAATTGTATTTTCAATCTTAAAAGACGCCGATGGTTGCTCTATTCAAATCACTTGCTTTGAAAATGTTTCTGTTTCTTTTGGGGCCAATCCTGTTTTGCATGCAACCATATCTGAAACAATCTAGTACCGACATAAGGTATCACACATCTTTTCTTCCTGTCGAGTAATCGATCACTGCAGTTATCCCTGGAAAGAGCTTCAGAAGTGTTGCAAATTGCTTGCTTTTCAAAGTGATTAATGTTGTCCTCCTTGGTAAACAAAGCAATGAAGAAGCCTTCTCCATCCTCAGCAGGGTCAGTTCGCAGTAAATGTTGTGCTGCATGACAAAAAAATCAGGCAGTAATGGGAGATATTGGCAGTGTTGATTCTCCAAGTTCTAAAAATTGTTTTCTGGAAAATTCAGAGGGACTCTGTACATCAAAACTCATATAACTCTGGATTGGTATGAATTTGTAACAAATACAAGTTTTTCATTATCAAATTTCATGATTTCTATTGGTGTAAATCCAAATATCTCAATTTTTAATTTAAGTGAATAAATTGTGCTTTTGACAGAGCAGCACTTACAGCCTTGAAAAACTGGGAGACCACGGCGTTGCCACTGGGGGAAGGGAGTTGCTAGTTGAAAGCCATAGGAGGCAGCAAGGGGGAGAACAGATTCGATGACATCTTCATTTTCAATTTGGTGAATGGAACATGTGCTGTACACCACTCTTTCAGCTGCTGGAACTATTATCAGACCATATAGTACCCTTAAAATAAATTCCAAGTGCTGTACAGTAAAACAACAAAATTTTTATGGAGTATTATCCTCCAGGAGACGGGGGAGAGAGAAGAAGAAAAAGAAACCAATTGAGTAGGCCGATATAGTCCGATGTTTTCAAATCCATGTTTCAATGGAAATTTGTCCCAAAGAGGATTCTCCCATTATGTAAAAGTTCCACAAATCACAACAAAGATCAAGGTTTGGCGTTAATGTTTGTGATTGAAAAATTTGTCAAAATAACAACGGACTGTCCAATACTTTCACATGGGAATAAATATATGAACTAACTACCAAACTTTGGGGAAAAAATAATAGCAAGGATGAATAGTCAGTAAACCATCCTCGCACAGAAACAAACTTACAAGATAATGCATGAGCGAGAGCTTTTTTCTGGAAAGCCGCAAGCTTGTTCAATCTTTCAGTGTCCTTAACATCAGCTGCATGAAAATTGAACACAGGAGGAGATATGATAAAAGGACAGAGTAGCTGTAACACCTCATTCCATTAAGGATAAGATGCAACATTGTTCAGGCCGTAGTGCAAATAACAGAAGTCTTTTGTATACCAAAAGCCTAAGCAGCCTTTATTGATAAACTTTAACATCGTACAATATTATTATAAATCAAACTTAATTATTAAACTTAGTCTACAATCTAAAAACGTCATACTATACATACACCCCTTATTGTTGTACAATCACAAACTAAAAACATTTTCAAGGTAAAGACTCCAATTCTATATTTGAAGGCTTGTAAACTTATCCTCGACAGAATCTGGTTATATACTCACTAAAGAGGTACATCATACAATAAAAAGATAAAAACATTATAAACATCATTTATCCTTGTAAAGCATTGATAAAAAACAATTTCCACTTAATAGCTTGGATGACCTACACACAATTACACCATATGTGTTAGGGTTGGCGATATCAAGGATCTCGACTCCATTCCGTCATAATAGTGGAGTCGCTCTAAGATATGAAAAAAAACCCAATAAACAGTGGTGCACTCAAGTGAGTCAATCACCATGGACCAGACAAGACAGTTGCCTCCGCCTTCTACACTTCTGTACCATCGCCTAGTCATCCATTCATTAGGCAAAAACATTTAAAAACATGTGATTGACCACACATCATCCATAGCCCACACATCATCTTTCTTTCTTTTCATTTTCAGAAAATATTCATAACATAGCATATGCATATCATAAACATGGTAGAAACATGTGACAAAAAAATTTGAATTGACTATTTTTAAGATTAAAAAAAATAAAGTTTATGCATAGCATTTGAATAATCTGTCAAAACATTCTCTTTTGATCGGTGAAGAAAAATACACCTTTCAGATATCATATAAGGTAAGTAAAAAGGGACTTTCAAAGAAAGGCTAATAGCATATGTTCAACTTAAAACCATTTTTTATAAAATCATTTCATTTAGAAGTTGCAAAATTAAAGGGAATGATCAAATCTACAATCTACTTGCCTAACTCCTTATCATCAAGAACTCAGTCAGCTTTGCTTAATAACCCAGTAGTCATATTTGTAAATAACGAATCTATGAGGCTATTTTCTACCATATAGCCTTCTTGAATACCTTGATACTACTCCCAATACGAAGGACGGATTTGACTTGTTCTCTTTTAAATTCTCAAAAGTTGCTTGTTTATACTTTAAGACAACTACATCATTGAGTGATCATCTAAGTATGCACTCTAACTTATTTCTCATGTATGATTTAGTGTAAGTCAGTGTTATGATACACTTTATTTGGAAATCTATCCTTACTTGATCATTTTTTTCAAGTAAAAAATTATATTAGAAAGCACTAAAGGTGTAACCTAGTAAACATGATGTATATACAATAAGAGATATCTATCTAGGAGAAAAACATACAAGAATATCATGAAATTTAAACCCAGTGAAGTCTAAGTCCTTACTCGAACTTAGCCTTCGTACAATCATTAGGTCTTTATAATATGGTTTTAAAGTCATTAGTTTCAGCTTTGAAGTTTGCTGAAACATTGTTTATTGACAGCTTTTGAACTTAGTTTATTGGATTTTGAGGTCACTAGTTTGAGGCCCCTTTTTTACTTTTCCTAGGTTTTTAGGGCAGTTGATATTCCTAACAAATCTCATCTTGGACTAATGAGGCCCCAATTTTATTCCTATGGTATAAATGTACTTACTGAAAAGCGTAAGTGAAGATTACTTGGATGTAATTCCTGTACGTGTTGGGGTTTTGAACCATTGGAAAGGCAACTCAACATAGGTCTAATCTATGGTCACATATTAGACAACACTAACAGCCACCTACCTTGGTTATTGCAGTGCTGAAGAAAATACCTTTTTTTTTTTTTTTTTACAAGTGATGTTGAAAATAACAGCCAACTCAACATAGGTGTTCTAAGATGCATGTAACATGGTTGCATTTGCAATGCGCAGAGAACTAGTAAACCCTTTGCTTTCTACAAAATCCCAGATTTGTTTCAAATGATTAATATGCACGCAACTCTACAAAACGTTGCTTAAACATTAATGCATCATAAAATCAAGGAATTTTATCCAAGTCATGCTATTCGAAGGAGAGATCAGTCCAATCTGGTTGGTGGCAGATTTTAAAAAGGTTCTCTTAAACCATTCTTCTTCATTCTTTTTCTTTTCTAAACATTAACTCAACAATAACTGTCCAGGTACTTCGAGTGACCTTACTGTAGAAACCTTCCAAGTGCTACCAATTCCCGAAGTTTAGCCTTTAGGTGCGCAGACTGATCAAATTTTATACCAAGATTGCATGAAATTCAACCAAAGGACAACTCCGCATTAGATATGATACTATGCACGAACAGAAAACCAAAAAGATCATGCTGAAAAATTGTAGTCATGAAAGCAAACTTGTAGTTATGAAAAATTGTTGTCTCATCCATGTTGGCAAGGGTTGCTGTCAGCAACCCCAAACTGCCTAAACAGTCATTGAATCATGATTTTTGCATATTAGATGTGTCATGATACAAGAACATGCGTATATACACACAGACACATCCATGGAATTCAAGTCAAATTTTTGTCACATGGTACAGTGCCATGAAGACCAGGAAAAAAAAGTTCATTAATGAAATACTGCATACCCGAGAATCACCAGTGAAGGATCAAACTTGCATGCTTTAGTTCTATAAAGTTTGAACCCTAAGGACAGCACATCACGAGATCAGATGCTTGAGGATAGAATCTGGCCTTGCAACCGAGAAAAAGCCATAGTTTATTCCTCATAAAAAGGTCTTGGTAATTGTTAAGGGACTGCTGCCAGCAACCCCAAACTTTCCTAGAACCAAAAGTTCTTAACATAGTATGCATGATCATGACAAAAAAGCATTGAAAAACAAAGAGACGCGTGATGAACCCTTAGCAGAGCATGTAGTATACAAGAATTCATGCCATAAGCATGTTACGGAGAAGGGGGTGCTGACAGCAAGCCCAGATAGCTCTGAGAACTATATTGTCTCCACGGTTAAACACATCCCACGCACGAGAGTGCACTCAGATGACGTCATGGATCTGTTGAAGACACACCCATAACTGAAAGCATGATTTAGCTTTAGAAAATCATGACAAAAGCTAAGCTATGCATAATCCACTTGCTGTCAGCACTGGACAGCATTACATCCACCTCAATAAAGGGCTCCCAAAGGAAATTGTCCTACGGGACTGATTTACAACAAAGACTCCACCTTAGAACCTCCTACCAGCATGTATTTCTCAGTTTGAAAAGATGAAAATTAGACTGAAATTGACATGGTGTATAGGTAGGTGATTGTTGATAAGACTGGTTCTATGCATAATGCTAGAGGTATGTAACTGTGATCATACCCTTCTTGTTAATTATGTAAACAAAAATGCTCTTTTTGCAAAGTTATACTAAATGTACATGTTTCAACGATATAGGATGTATAGATTGTTAATTGCTAGCCAATGTTACACGTACCCTATTTTTATAAACATGATGAATGCAATAAAATGGATTGTAAGCTTTTGCTTGCAATGTTATATATATGGTACCACCATATATTAAATGAACGAAGATAAGGAAAGGAATATTGAAAAAAACAAGAAAAAGGAAATGGAAAAGGAAAGGAAAGAAAGGATAAAAAAACAACATTGGGAATGGCTCGTTGGTGGTGCACCAAGGGATGCATATCCCTAAGGAGGACTACATTCTCCCCAATAGTCCGGAAAGAGCCGAGTTCACAAGGATTGGGAACCTTTACACTCAGGGGTAATAGTGCGTAGCCATCGACAGAAGGAAAAACGTATATGCATAAATGTAACTGAAAGTTGATTTGAGAATCTCTTTATAACTGAAAAAGTATCTTATTATATTGTTGACTGTATGATATAGTTGCTCACTGAGTATTTGTTTTTATGTGTTAACTGCCCAAGATGATGACCAATGTGAGGATGGAGCTGCTGAACAGGACATAGCTCAGGGAGAAGAGGCATAGACTACATTATTTATAATTGTCGGATTTCTAGGAAATAATTTGGGAAAGATTTCTAGGAAATAAGTTAGGAAACTTTGTTTTAAATATGTCAGATTTCTAGGAGATAAATTAGGAAGTTCTATTTTAGATAAAATCTGAAATAACTATTTCAGATTTTAGATATTTCTGTTTCCTGTTTTATAGCCTAGGAATTTGCTGATTTGATTTTCTTATTAGGTGGCCCTCCTGATTTGGTGGCCTTCCTCTTCTATTTATATTGTAAACGTTTCTGTTGGAAAATAATAAGAATGATTATTCCTCTTCCCAAAAACTACATGGTATCAGAGCTTCGTGCTCTTTTTCTATTTTCTCCTTTCTTCTGATGATATCATATAAGTCGGCAATGACCGGCTCTTCAGACTCTTCTGGTACTTCCGAAACAATTCCGCCCAATTCCACCATCCCTCCCACGCATGTATCTGCTGATTCCTATTCCCAGAATTCAGCTCTTTATCTCACAACTACAAAACTCAATGGGCATAACTATCTCGAGTGGGCTCAGTCTGTCAAATTGGCAATCGATGGCAGAGGCAAGTTTGGGCATTTGACTGGCGAAATATCAAAACCTGCTGCTGGTGACCCTAATAAAAAAAAATGGCAGTCAGAAAATTCTCTTGTTATTGCTTGGCTCATCAATTCCATGGAACCTACCATTGGAAAACCTCACCTATTTCTTCCCACTGCTCAAGATGTCTGGGAGGCTGTTCGAGATCTTTATTCGGACCTGGAGAATTCTTCTCAAATTTTTGAGTTGAAAACTAGACTTTGGAAATCTAAGCAAAATGATCGCGATGTTACGACTTATTACAACGAATTGGTAACGTTATGGCAGGAACTTGATCAGTGTTATGAGGATGTTTGGGAAAATTCGAATGACTATGCTCGTCACAAGAAGAGAG